>NC_060178.1:81101897-81291897 GCF_021184085.1 Oncorhynchus gorbuscha | reverse complement strand
CTTGGAATTCTGAGTAGGATTACGTTCAAAACTATTTTTCCCAGTAGGATCTTGGGTTTTTTCAGAATTTCCTGTTGGCTTGAACGCACTGAAGTTGGAAGTCTGAGATTTCCGAGTTCCCAGTTTTTATTAGCAGCATTAGTCTCAACAGAGGGAGGGTGAGAGCAGCAGAGGGTCCACCTCTCGGGGTTACTGCTCTCTCCTTCCTTTCCTCTAGTGAGACTGACCAGAGAGTAGGGCTGTGGCAGTAATTGTCAAGCAAATAACTGTCGGTCTCACGGAAATGAACTGTTAATTAACATAAATACATTTAGTATCTCCTAGCTTCCACACAAGCCACTGATGCAGACCTTTGGAACATCTACATTTTAAAACGTATAATAAATCCATGTAATATAGCCTACACCTTCCCAATAAATCCATTTTCTTTTTTTGACAGGTCTAAAGAAGCACGATATGAAGAAAATGTAGTCTATTTCAGAAGAACAGAATAGCATACCATGAGTTGTCCTTATGTTAGGTCCTGATCTGGCTATGCCAAATGGCTGTGGGCTACACTAGTTCATTTAGCAGACAAGATTTGCTTAGAATTCTGTGGCATTATTCTATAGTGTGAAGAAGCTGATCAAAATAGAAAGGATATTTTCTCCAAACGATTTGAGGGAGTGCGCACATACGGCTATTCTGTGTTGAGCGGCTAACAAAGAAATAGGTATTCCTACAGTATATGCTTAATTTAGAGTTAATGTAAGTTTAGTTGTTCTACAAACATTGGACTATATGTTTAGATTTTTAATACATTGTAAGGCTGCATGATGCGACTAATGACGATTTGAAAAAAGTCGCTTGAAAGGGATGAGCTCTGCTTAGTTTTTTGCGCAGGCTGTACACAGTACATCAGCCACTCATTCGCAATTTGACATGCCTAGAATTTCACGGCGGCATCTCCTTTGTGTGGCCGTAATGCACCCTAAACAAATCCATGTAATTTGAGGCCAGTGACCGTTGTGCCCTTTCCCTGAGTTCTGAGCATCACATCTTACTCACATGGCTCTCCATCACGTGATCGGGTCTTTCTCACAGGCTACAAGTGAAGACAGACACATCGGAGACGCAACTGCGCGTGTCCTTATCCAATTCCTAGGTGTATACTGAAGATTATTTATTTATTTAATTTAACTAAACAGTCAGTTAAGAACAAATTCTTATTTGCAATGACGTCCTACACTGGCCAAACCCAGATGACGTTGGCCCAATTGTGCGCCGACCTACGGGACTCCCAATCACAGCCGGTTGTGATACAGCCTGGATTCGAACCAGGGTGTCTGTAGTGATGCCTCTAGCATTGAGATGCAATGCCTTAGACCGCTGTGCCACTCGCCACTTAGGAACAAGATGTCCTAACAAACAGAAAAAGCACTAGCCTATGTCAATCTACTTTCACCCATAGTACAAACATTGACCTATTCTATTTTGTGAGAGAAATAAATATTCCAAACATAGTCTGGGACAGTTGTGTAATGCGATAGATCCCAAATATAAATAAAAAAATGTTTTTTACGCAATGTGGCTGACGCAACAGATCAGAACATGTAGCTTAGAATGCTGATAAACTATTAGGCTATTTCCTCACATTATAAGCGCAGCGATGCGCACATGGTAGCAGGCTATAAGCACCAATGTTCCATTAGCGGAAATCACCATTATCATTATTGACCACAAATGCAATTATGCATGTATTGCTTTTATTATAAAAAGGTGTATTTTATGGTGAAAATGATCTTCCCCAAACTTGAAACTCACACGCTGTTTATGTCAGCTAGGCTCTACACCCCATGTAAAGCAGATTAATGTGCTTACCTTAAACCTTATCAAAACATATAGGCCTATGGGCTAGGCTACATGAGGTGTGCGACTATGATCCGAAAAAGTTGGGGAAAAAAGGCATTGTTCCTTATGCTCATGAGCTCTCATTAAGTGTGACAGTAATATGGTCACCGCAACAGCCCTACCAGAGCGGGGACACTGTCTTCCACCTGATGGCGAAACTCGAGTCACACTGCATCTGCCTCATGCACAAATTCATGTTGTTCCTATGAGCACAGAAAGTGAAATATTCCTCAATATTAAAATAAACAGCTGTGTGAGTGAAAGTATGGAAAAGTGTGTTTTGTGTTGAATAAAAACAGTGTTGACAGTGCTGAATAAAATGTTTGACATGAACTCACTCATAAAAACATCAGCTCTTTGCTGTATTCTTTGACAGTCTCTCTCTGGTCATAGTTTTAAAAGTTCTGAAACCTCACGCAGGCTAGTATCAAACTTTGCTGTGGTCGGGTTCGTGGAAGCTGTAGGCACAGTGATTTGAGCAATGCGATTGGCTAGGCAAACTCGATTTAGCCACAGATCTCCCAGTCTGCCGGGTTTGTCTTTTCAGACAAACAAAATGGTTCAAAACTGGAACACACTTTCCGGTGAGCAGGGCTTCTGAATCAAGTGCACCTACAGCCAACAGAGCAACACAAAGACAATACAAAAAGCAGCACAAGCCTTTATCGTTGGCTTTTCAACAGAAATGTTTGGGGATCGACTAGGAATGCCTTGAAGATCACGATACCGGTTGGTGACTACTGGTTTAGATGGTGCAAACAGAACCAAATGTCAGTCTTATACAAGCAAATCCTAAAACATACAGAACTGTAGCGAGTTTAAGCAACACATTAGCTTTTCAATCACACTTGCTTCAATATACTAGCATTTTCTGTCAAATGGAAGAGAAACATAATACCTCAATCCAGAACCTTTTAAATACAGATATCTTAATTTGGTCAAAACAAGAGACATCTCCCAGCTCCATGCGTGACATAATGTAGCTGGATATGATCATCCTAATCCTCAACCAAATTAACATGAATAACACTAGCATATGCACACTGATTATCCTTTGCTAAGAAAAAAATACAGCAATGGAGAAAGCACACTGATTCACACAGACGGAAAATGACAAACACAGTATGAACAAAATGTGTGATTTGAGATGAACTCTTACCTGAAAGTGCAGAATTATGGTCCAAATCAATCCCAGCGTCAATTTGGGATTCCCGTCTGTGATGTCATCATTTCTGATGTTGACTAGCTTGACCTGAAGAAAGGAGTTGTAAACAGTTGGCTAATAAGCATGATACACAGAAGTGATGCATTCCAAATCTACATCAACTTAAACAGCTTAAGAAATGTTTTCTATTAATCCACAAAGCACCTTTATTCTTAGTAGTGTAGGTTAACATCCCTGAAGAACATCTGTAGATGTCTCTATATACAAAACCTATTAATATGTCTTCAAACTTGTAATAAACAGGGTACATACACATTAGTGAGAATTTGAATTTGTTCATCGGTATTAGTGTCACACTCACCGTAACAGATCATTTATAAAGCTTTAAAATGATGCATAAAAATGCATACATATTGTGAGAGTAATGTCTATCCTCTTTTTAGAACAAGTGGAAATCCCCAAAACAGATGCTGGTAACGAAGTTGTGCTAGTAAATCAATTTACTATTATTATGTGGCCTTGAGTCCACACCTCTATACCACAAGGCGGCACTATAGTGTGGTAGGTTATAGTAATGTGTTGAAATGTCATGTGCTGAAATATCATGTCCTCATTCTAATAAACTAATGCAGTTTGATATTGTTCCAAACAAATATCCATCATTTCAAATGCAAATACTTTATTGTGGTCCAATGGCTAAAAATGTCATGCTTGGTACTCTACCTAATTTGATTGAAAATAATTTGCCATGATGTTTATATCATGGCCTTCCATTGATATGCCAGACAATCCCTGTCATGTGCAAATAAATGCCATTTGATTTCATTATGAGAGAGCAAGCAGTGAAACCGAAAGCAGCGGCAATTTTCTTTCACCCTCTAAATTGTGCTTTTTCAAGTCTGGGCATAGCTATTTGTAATAATACAATATCTTATCTATCCTTCCCACAGTTCATTGCAACATTGATGCTACCGCTACCCTTTTTATGATACAGTACAGCCTTAAATCAACAGTAGGATAGAATAAAAAGCATGTGAATCTTTAATGTGTCTGTTTATGAATATGAATGAGGTGTGAATGGGCCTGGTATGTCATTAAAACAATGGCATAATTTAATGATCTATGAATCCTTTGTCTCAGGCCTTGGGTTGCTTTCACTGACGTCATGTCTGGCAGGCTGCAGCTGGGCAGTGAGCACTGTTCTCCATCTCTATCACTTCCTGACTGTGGTGGGTGTGGGGGAGGGGCAATCAGAGATGTAACCACCCTTGGGAGATGGATTCAGCATGTCCTCTATTGTGAGTCATGATGAGGGAGGTATTGAACCCTTCATGAGGTAATGATATTGGTTATCCCTGTCATGGTATGAGCAGGGTTTCTGTTTTGATGTGGGCATTCAGTGTGCTTTTCAATATCCACATGGTGTAAATAGTTATCAGAAATTCCTCTACACATATGTTCTAGCATTTCGGCAAATGTGATTGGTCCTTACCTGCCGCCTCTTTAAGTAGTCCAGTGCTATCTGTACATTCTGGAGTCTGTGGAACCGCATCCTCCCTTTCTCCCGAGGCTGTGGGCATAGAGGAGGAACAGGAAGAGGGGGACAAGTTACTGACTGCCATGTGGTCTCTCCCTTTCCAAGGACCAGGGACTCACCACACCATTAGTAGTATGAGGACACCGGACATGCCCCTGCCAGGGTCTTACCCACTCATCTGCTGAGGGAAAGAGAGAAAAACCAAAAGGGAGGGAACAAACCAATCCGGAGCCAGGGTGGTCTACAAAACGCTGCTATTACTACACACCAGTCGCCATACCCTAGCTCTATACAAACCATTTAAAATAGGTTACGGAAATAATTCCAACCCTGATTAAAAGGCAAATGCAGTTTAGTGGTATCAGTGGGCAGACTTTAGGACCATGTGGATACCTGGGAGCGGGAGGAAAGGCTGTTTGTATGGCTAGCTAGCTTTATGGAGAGCGCATCTATGCAGCTGTAGGGAACAGCGCAATATTTTCGCCAAACTGTGCAGAGGTAAAGATGGATGTAGTAGATGCCTTTGGCTAGGTTACTGCTGCTTGACTTGATATTAAAATAAACTAGAATGTAGAAATGCAGTAAATTAGCTTCAATTTGATCAAAATTCATTTGAGAGGAATTTTCATCAAATGCTTTAGCATTTGTATTCCTTTACCATATCCTAGGTTTATCTGAAATTACGCAACTGGTACACTGAATTTACGCAATAGAAAATACATGTATCTTGGTACTCTCAAACTGTGAACTGACAGAACACATAATCTGATAGAATTAGTGCTGAATTGGGCAGGAGTTTACCGGAAATGAGTGATAAACTAATTCCAATGAGGACTAATAACACAAACAATAAAGACCTTTCCCAGTTCAAAAAAGCATCTAGGATTCATATAGCTGTGAGGACTAAGTGTCATGATGTGAGCAGATGTGACGGACACAGGAGCACAATGGAGGGACACAGCGTGAGATAATGAGATGGAAACTGCGTCACAAGCCAGCCAGTCCCCTGCCGATCCACAGCGGCAGAATACGACCCAGGGATGAGCTGCAGTACAGCGCTCTTGATTCAGTAATTACTCTCACTTCAATAGCAGAGTGACAACATTCACAAAAGCCTTTTCCTCAATGGCTCACCTCATTAACTTGGTACAATCAGTCAAGTGGCCTGCTGTTGGTATACATTGAATACAATAGAAAGCCACTATCTGATGAAAAATGTTCATTGGTTCATAAATGTTGATGTTCAGTTTGATTGTATGGCTCAGTGATGCACAAAGCTACTGAGGATGGACTCAAAAGGCCCTGGTGGAGATCTTGTGAATCACACAGTAATGTGATTGATTTGTACATGCGCTTGCAATCTAAGATGGAAGTGCATGGTGCTGTTCTTTTACTTTACTATGGCATGCACAATATACACTACCGTTCAAAGGTTTGGGGTCACTTAGAAATGTCCTTGTTTTGAAAGAAATGTTATGCAGGTGAATGAGGACCCAAAAGCGACTTGGCGAAAACAGAGTTTTTAATCCAGTAAGAAACTTTACAAAACAAAAAGCATAATACTACTCGTAAAGACAAGAACAGACTGGAGACTTGATCGAGAACTGCAGGTTGCCTCGGGAAGGCACTTGAACCTAGCAGACTCAGACACCTGCTCACCACGCAGCATCTGAGGGAAACACGACACGACAGGGCAAAACATAGACACAGCACGGTGAAATATAGATGAGGATCCGACGGGGCAGGAACGGAAAACAAGGAGAGAAATAGGGACTCTAATCAGGGAAAAGGATCGGGAACAGGTGTGGGAAGACTAAATGATTGATTAGGGGAATAGGAACAGCTGGGAGCAGGAACGGAACGATAGAGAGAAGAGAGAGCGAGAGAGTGAGAGAGGGAGGGGGAGAGAGAGGGATAGAAAGAGGGAAAGAACCTAATAAGACCAGCAGAGGGAAACGAATAGAAGGGGAAGCACAGGGACGAGACATGATAATTAATGACAAAACATGACAGTACCCCCACTCACCGAGCGCCTCCTGGCGCACTCGAGGAGGAACCCTGGCGGCAACGGAGGAAATCATCAATAAGCGAACGGTCCAGCACGTCCCGAGACGGAACCCAACTCCTCTCCTCAGGACCGTAACCCTCCCAATCCACTAAGTATTGGTGACCCCGTCCCCGAGAACGCATGTCCATGATCTTACGTACCTTGTAAATAGGTGCGCTCTCGACAAGGACGGGAGGGGGGAGGGAAGACGAACGGGGGTGCGAAGAAAGGGCTTGACACAGGAGACATGGAAGACAGGATGGACGCGACGAAGATGTCGCGGAAGAAGCAGTCGCACAGCGACAGGATTGACGACCTGGGAGACACGGAACGGACCAATGAACCGCGGAGTCAACTTACGAGAAGCTGTCGTAAGAGGAAGGTTGCGAGTGGAAAGCCACACTCTCTGGCCGCAACAATACCTTGGACTCTTAATCCTGCGTTTATTGGCGGCTCTCACAGTCTGTGCCCTGTAGCGGCAAAGTGCAGACCTCACCCTCCTCCAGGTGCGCTCACAACGTTGGACAAACGCTTGAGCCGAGGGAACGCTGGACTCGGCAAGCTGGGATGAGAACAGAGGAGGCTGGTAACCCAGACTACTCTGAAACGGAGATAACCCGGTAGCAGACGAAGGAAGCGAGTTGTGAGCGTATTCTGCCCAGGGGAGCTGTTCTGCCCAAGACGCAGGGTTTCTGAAAGAAAGGCTGCGTAGTATGCGACCAATCGTCTGATTGGCCCTCTCTGCTTGACCGTTAGACTGGGGATGAAACCCGGAAGAGAGACTGACGGACGCACCAATCAAACGACAGAACTCCCTCCAAAACTGTGACGTGAATTGCGGGCCTCTGTCTGAAACGGCGTCTAACGGGAGGCCATGAATTCTGAACACATTCTCGATAATGATTTGTGCCGTCTCCTTAGCGGAAGGAAGTTTAGCGAGGGGAATGAAATGTGCCGCCTTAGAGAACCTATCGACAACCGTAAGAATCACAGTCTTCCCCGCAGACAAAGGCAGACCGGTAATGAAGTCTAGGGCGATGTGAGACCATGGTCGAGAAGGAATGGGGAGCGGTCTGAGACGACCGGCAGGAGGAGAGTTACCCGACTTAGTCTGCGCGCAGTCCGAACAAGCAGCCACGAAACGGCGCGTGTCACGCTCCTGAGTCGGCCACCAAAAGCGCTGGCGAATAGACGCAAGAGTGCCTCGAACACCGGGATGACCAGCTAACTTGGCAGAGTGAGCCCACTGAAGAACAGCCAGACGAGTGGAAACAGGAACGAAAAGGAGGTTACTAGGACAAGCGCGCGGCGACGCAGTGTGCGTGAGTGCTTGCTTAACCTGTCTTTCAATTCCCCAGACTGTCAACCCGACAACACGCCCATAAGGAAGAATCCCTCGGGATCAGTAGAAGCCACAGAAGAACTAAACAGACGGGATAAGGCATCAGGCTTGGTGTTCTTGCTACCCGGACGGTAAGAAATCACAAACTCGAAACGAGCGAAAACAACGCCCAACGAGCTTGACGGGCATTAAGTCGTTTGGCAGAACGGATGTACTCAAGGTTCTTATGGTCTGTCCAAACGACAAAAGGAACGGTCGCCCCTCCAACCACTGTCGCCATTCGCCTAGGGCTAAGCGGATGGCGAGCAGTTCACGGTTACCCACATCATAGTTGCGCTCAGATGGCGACAGGCGATGAGAAAAATAAGCGCAAGGATGAACCTTATCGTCAGACTGGAAGCGCTGGGATAGAATGGCTCCCACGCCTACCTCTGAAGCGTCAACCTCGACAATGAATTGTCTAGTTACGTCAGGAGTAACGAGGATAGGAGCGGACGTAAAACGTTCTTTTAGAAGATCAAAAGCTCCCTGGGCGGAACCGGACCACTTAAAACACGTCTTGACAGAAGTAAGAGCTGTGAGAGGGGCAGCAACTTGACCGAAATTACGAATGAAACGCCGATAGAAATTAGCGAAACCTAAAAAGCGCTGCAACTCGACACGTGACCTTGGAACGGGCCAATCACTGACAGCTTGGACCTTAGCGGTATCCATCTGAATGCCTTCAGCGGAAATAACGGAACCGAGAAAAGTAACGGAGGAGACATGAAAAGAGCACTTCTCAGCCTTTACGTAGAGACAATTCTCTAAAAGGCGCTGTAGAACACGTCGAACGTGCTGAACATGAATCTCGAGTGACGGTGAAAAAATCAGGATATCGTCAAGATAGACAAAAACAAAGATGTTCAGCATGTCTCTCAGAACATCATTAACTAATGCCTGAAAAACAGCTGGCGCATTGGCGAGACCAAACGGCAGAACCCGGTACTCAAAATGCCCTAACGGAGTGTTAAACGCCGTTTTCCACTCGTCCCCTCTCTGATGCGCACGAGATGGTAAGCGTTACGAAGGTCCAACTTAGTAAAGCACCTGGCTCCCTGCAGAATCTCGAAGGCTGATGACATAAGGGGAAGCGGATAACGATTCTTAACCGTTATGTCATTCAGCCCTCGATAATCCACGCAGGGGCGCAGAGTACCGTCCTTCTTCTTAACAAAAAGAACCCCGCCCCGGCCGGAGAGGAAGAAGGCACTATGGTACCGGCGTCAAGAGACACAGATAAATAATCCTCGAGAGCCTTACGTTCGGGAGCCGACAGAGAGTATAGTCTACCCCGAGGAGGAGTGGTCCCCGGAAGGAGATCAATACTACAATCATACGACCGGTGAGGAGGAAGAGAGTTGGCTCGGGACCGACTGAAGACCGTGCGCAGATCATGATATTCCTCCGGCACTCCTGTCAAATCGCCAGGTTCCTCCTGAGAAGTGGGGACAGAAGAAATGGGAGGGATGGCAGACATTAAGCACTTCACATGACAAGATACGTTCCAGGATAGGATAGAATTACAAGACCAATTAATAGAAGGATTATGACATACTAGCCAGGGATGACCCAAAACAACTGGTGTAAAAGGTGAACGAAAAATCAAAAAAGAAATAGTCTCACTGTGGTTACCAGATACTGTGAGAGTTAAAGGTAGTGTCTCAAATCTGATACTGGGAAGATGACTACCATCTAAGGCAAACATGGGCGTAGGCTTGTCTAACTGTCTGAAAGGAATGTTATGTTTCCGAACCCATGCTTCGTCCATGAAACAACCCTCAGCCCCAGAGTCAATCAAGGCACTGCATGTAGCACCGAACCGGTCCAGCGTAGATGGACCGACATAGTAGTACAGGATCTAGATGAAGAGACCTGAGTAGTAGCGCTCACCAGTAGCCCTCCGCTTACTGATGGGCTCTGGCCTCTTACTGGACATGAATTAACAAAATGTCCATCAAATCCGCAATAGAGGCACAGGCGGTTGGTGATCCTCCGTTCCCTCTCCTTAGTCGAGATGCGAATCCCTCCCAGCTGCATGGGCTCAGTCTCAGAGCCAGAGGAGGGAGATGGTTGCGATGCGGAGCAGGAAAACACCGTTGATGCGAGCTCTCTTCCACGAGCCTGGTGACGAAGATCTACCCGTCGTTCTATGCGGATGGCGAGAGCAATCAAAGAGTCCACACTGGAAGGAACCTCCCGAGAGAGAATCTCATCTTTGACCACTGTGTGGAGTCCCTCCAGAAAACGAGCGAGCAGCGCCGGCTCGTTCCAGTCACTAGAGGCAGCAAGAGTACGAAACTCTATAGAGTAATCCGTTATGGATCGATCACCTTGGCATAGGGAAGCCAGGGCCCTAGAAGCCTCCCCACCAAAAACTGAACGGTCAAAAACCCGAATCATCTCCTCTTTAAAGTTCTGGTAATTGTTAGAACAATCAGCCCTTGCCTCCCAGATAGCTGTGCCCCACTCTCGGGAGTGAAATGACGTAAGCAACCCGAGCTCTCTCACTAGAGTATGTGTTGGGTTGGAGAGAGAACACAATATCACACTGGGTGAGAAAGGAGCGGCACTCCGTGGGCTGCCCGGAGTAGCAAGGTGGGTTATTAACCCTAGGTTCCGGAGGCTCGGCAGGCCAGGAAGTAACAGGTGGCACGAGACGAAGACTCTGGAACTGTCCAGAGAGGTCGGAAACCTGAGCGGCCAGGTTCTCCACGGCATGGCGAGCAGCAGACAATTCCTGCTCGTGTCTGCTGAGCATGGCTCCTTGGATCTTGACGGCAGTGTTACGAGCCTCTGTAGTCGCTGGGTCCATTCCTTGGTCGGATCCTTCTGTTATGCAGGTGAATGAGGACCCAAAAGCGACTTGGCGAAAACAGAGTTTTTAATCCAGTAAGAAACTTTACAAAACAAAAAGCATAATACTACTCGTAAAGACAAGAACAGACTGGAGACTTGATCGAGAACTGCAGGTTGCCTCGGGAAGGCACTTGAACCTAGCAGACTCAGACACCTGCTCACCACGCAGCATCTGAGGGAAACACGACACGACAGGGCAAAACATAGACACAGCACGGTGAAATATAGATGAGGATCCGACGGGGCAGGAACGGAAAACAAGGAGAGAAATAGGGACTCTAATCAGGGAAAAGGATCGGGAACAGGTGTGGGAAGACTAAATGATTGATTAGGGGAATAGGAACAGCTGGGAGCAGGAACGGAACGATAGAGAGAAGAGAGAGCGAGAGAGTGAGAGAGGGAGGGGGAGAGAGAGGGATAGAAAGAGGGAAAGAACCTAATAAGACCAGCAGAGGGAAACGAATAGAAGGGGAAGCACAGGGACGAGACATGATAATTAATGACAAAACATGACAAGAAAAGCACATTTTTTGTCCATTAAAATAACATCAAATTGATCAGAAATACAGTGTATGCATTGTTAATGTTGTAAATGACTATTGTAGCTGGAAACGGCTGATTTTGAATGCAATATCTACATACAGGCATACAGAGGCCCATTATCAGCAACCATCACTCCTGTGTTCCAACGGCACGTTGTGTTTGCTAATCCAAGTTTATCATTTTAAAATGCTAATTGATCAATAGAAAACCCTTTTGCAATTATGATAGCACAGCTGAAAACTGTTGTACTGATTAAAGAAGCAATAAAACTGGCCTTCTTTACACTAGTTGAGTATCTGGAACATCAGCATTTGTGGGTTCGATTACAGGCTCAAAATGGACAGAAACAGAGAACTTTCTTCTGAAACCTGTCAGTCTATTTTTGTTCTGAGAAATGAATGCTATTCCATGCGAGAAATTGCCAAGAAACTGAAGATCTCATGTGTTCTACTCCCTTCACAGAACAGAAAGAGGAGTGGGAGGCCTCGGTGCACAACTGAGCAAGAGGACAAGTATATATATTAGGACAAGTACATTAGAGTTTCTATTTTGAGAGACAGATGCCTCACAAGTCCTTAACTGGCAGCTTGATTAAATAGTAACCTTAAAACACCAGTCTCAACGTCAACAGTAAAGAGGCGACTCCGGGATGCTGGCCTTCTAGGCAACTAGTCTAAAGAAGGACAGTTTTATTGCTTCTTTAATCAGTACAACAGTTTTCAGCTGTGCTAACATAATATAACATAAGGGGTTTTCTAATGATCAATTCGCCTTTTAAAATGATAAACTTGGATTAGCTAACACAACGTGCCATTGGAACACAGGAGTGATGGTTGCTGATAATGGGCCTCTGTACACCTATGTAGATATTTCATAAAAAATCAGCCAGCACCAGCTACAATAGTCATTTACAACATTAACAATGTCTACACTGCATTTCTTATCAATTTGATGTTATTTTAATGGACAAAAAAAAAGTGCTTTTCTTTCAACAACAATATTTCTAAGTGACCCCAAACTTTTGAAAGGGCTGTGTATGTTTTTTTGCTGTTGAGAAAAAACTATGAATTGAACATGATCTTGGGCCTTTCGTTCATAAGCCAAGCACATTTCCATCATGTAATCCATCTCAGTTTCTCAGCTAGCAATTCTAAAGCCATATAGTGGGCCACTCCCTATTCTACACAGTGTTGCACACAAACTTCTATCATAAAATCAAAGAGAATGCAACTTGACCAAACCATATAAACAGATTGCTATAGTGCTCACTACGGGCCACTAAAGTAAAAAGCCTGTGGTGGGATTGTTGTTCCACTCTCGTTAATGTCCACTGAACACGCTGCATTGGTTGTGTTACAAAGGGGGAGGGACGGCGAACCACACCAACCCCCTTATCATCAACCTGCTCATCTCCATGCTGATCAACCGCACATGCTTCTGCCGAACTCACCAACCGCAAAGTCTTGAGGAAATCACGCTCCCTTGGCTTACCAGGCCGAGTAAATGTGAGCGCAGGAAACAAACACAAGGGGGAGACAAATAGACAAGGACACAAGTTGGACAAATGAAAAGGAGAATGTAAAATTAACAAAACAAATCCAAAATAGAAGAAATGGAGGAGGAAGAGGGTAGAGAGGAAACATGATGTAAACAAAAGAACATGTGGGCGACTTCAAGGAGAAATATTAGCTACACCTATTTTAGAGGGAACCTAATTTCTCCTCACATGAGTTACAGAGAACTCATGCTGCTGCAACCCACCAAACAACTGACATCAAAAGACAGCTATAATCATGATTCATTTTCAGATTCTCTAATGTGATGACATTTGAGTATGACATTTGAGTATGACATTTGAGTGATAACAAACAGCCTTAATCAAAATTCCTACGTCTCCAATCCAGCCATCATTTCTTTCAACTCGTGTTTTTTGTGGAGTGCAATGACATTACAAACATTGAAAACAAGCATTGTAATACAGTTAGTTTCTCCCAGGCCTTGAAGCATAAATGGTCTTGGGGCATTTTCACATATCTGATTGTCTGATTCATGCATCTGATCGACACTATAGCTGTAGGATATACTGCATATGTGGGCTTTAAGTCTATATAAAAACAAAGTAAATGCTGGTTCTTGCTCAAGAGGTTGCTTCAGGATCTAGGACCCGATTGATAAACAAAGTGATATAATACATTCATAGAAAAAAAGGTGCTATCTAGAACATAAGGTTTTTGTGGCTGTCCCCATAGGAGAACCCTTTAAAGAACACGTTTTGATTCCAGTTAGAACCCTTTTGGGTTCCATCCCACTGGGCAAAAACTGGTTGCATCAACGTTATTTCTACATCATTTCAACAACAAAAATGTAATCTGATGACTAAAACTGAATTGATTTTCAAAAAGTCAACAACGTAAGGGAATTATGTATTTTTTTAACCCAAATTTGAACCTAAATCCAATAACATCTTAAAATGTTTGGTTAATTTCACGATAGTTGACCTCTCAACCAAATGTAAATCAAAACTAGATCCAAAAAGGGTTCTCCTATGGGGACAGATGAAGAACCTCTTCAGGAACCCTTTTCTTCTAAGAGTGTATGTGTCTGAAAAAGTGGACCCTGAACTCTTATTTACATTTCTTGTGTGAAGAAAATTGTACATTCCTGGAATTCTCATGCAACGTGATACTGCACCAGGGAACAGAAATCATATATGAAAACTCCCTTTACTTTAATCAGAATCAAACAATGGAATGAATTGTGTTATAGGGGTTTAGAAGCCAAGCAAATCATCACTTATAATGTCACTCTCTGTTCAAACCTTCCTTTCAAGAATACAAGCACATTTCCAAAAAGGAAACGTCTTGAAAATTGGCACTCTATTCCCTACAATATATGAGCTCTGGTCAAAAGTATCCTTTGGAATAAGGTTCAATTTCAGACATATCCTCTGACTCATAAGATATACATGAGGGGTGATAACAGGCTAGAGCTACATTACCATGACAACACACTACTCACCAATGACTGGCCAGACAGGACCTCCAGCAGTGAGATCAGGTTATGTCCATCTCGTAGGTCTTCATACAGGTCATTTACATGCTTCCGTACCTAAGGCCAGAGGAAAGGAATTAAGGCACTATCTCTTCCTGTTGAAATAATTAAGGCACTGGGGAGGGCAGTATTAAACATGATGAGGGTGCATATGTATTGGAATATTGAAATCAGTCTTCTGTCAAATAGTACGTCAATTTAGCTTGGAGTTTGCACTTTTGAGCCTATTGCATTGAAGTGGGAAAACTAAATCAAGTGCAGCTCCAGTATTTGACACAATGTATTTGACCCAGGCGTGATTAGAATCTGTGATAGAAAAATTACAAGATTATGTTTAATACTGTTTATGCATAGAAACGTTGTTTTATGCAATAGAATAGAGTTCTTAGAACTCTCTCATCTGTGTCTGTGTGAACTGAGAGGAGCCTCTAAAGCTTGGGCTGGCAACTGATTAAGTGATGGAAACCAACAGCCACATTCCATTCCATGATTAGTGGTGTATGTGAGGGAGATGTCTTCGGTCTGACTGAGCCTGCATTTCATAGACTCAATTGGTGTCTGTAAGGTACCAGGGATGGGATCTGTTATGGCACAAACACTCACATACACGTGCTAAAACAAGCACTCTACACACATGTACACATGGATTTTGTATTGTAGATATGTGATGGTAGAGTAGTGGCCTGAGCGCACACATTTAATGTGCTGTGAAAAGTGTTGTGAAATGTAATGTCAGGTAATATTTTGTGTGACTGCCTTAATGTTGCTGAAGCCCAGAAAGAGTAGCCGCTAATGGGGATCCTTAATAAATACAAATGAAAAGGCCTTATTAGCATAATTCCCATCAGGTTCTCTACCTACTAGTGCCCTACCTCTGTATTACAGAGGGAGCACATGGCTTTGACACATATCCATGGCCTTCAAATAACTCATCCTGACCCCACACTTAACAACTCCAGTCCCAGGATTTCTCCTCCCAGTAGGCCCATCTTATTCCTGTCCTGAATACCACCAGGCCTGTGAAATCCCCCAGTTGCCCGGTGGCCTGCTTTTACCCAGGCCACGTGGCAGGCCCCTCTCCTCTCTCCCATATAACCCCAGCAAACAGGCACAGCTGTGGGGCCAAAATAGACCTGCTCCCTGCATCCCATGTTACTAGTTGGTCAGCCAAATATTTCCTCCCGCTATTACTCAGCACTTTTAAACTCCCCGGACAATGTCACAGGGGATAAGGCATGTTGACCCTGGCACTAGAGAGTACAGTAGTTAGAATGCCTTTCTTTCCATGGGTACAGTTCACTCTCAAATTCAGATATTGTATTACAGTTTGTAGTACTGGCCACAACATCTAAGATGATGGGGAAAATAATGAAATATGACATAATTGAGCTCAAATAGCCAAAATATTCGACCTCCATCTGTAGTATAAAAACAGTTGAGCCTTGGAACTCGTGCCATCACTGCAACATTACTCCAATAATCCTGCTCCACTGCCACAGCCACATAAAATGTCACTCCAAACGGGATCACACAGCTGTGCCATGTGTTAGCTCAGGGGATTTACAACACTTTTGCCTTCGACCAAATAAATCAGGCTAAATCACTTGAATAGGTGACAAAAACAGGATTATAACTCGCTCCCTAAGCACATTACACAATAAACTGGCATGGATTTGCATAATAAACACCTTGTCTCGATATAGTTTATGCTTGCTCATATACTGTTTTACAATGTGGGAAATGAATAATTTAATCAGTTACTCTGCCAAGGGGATCCTGAAACCCCACCTCTTTAAGGAATACCTAGGATAGGATAAGTAATCCCTCTCACCCCCCCCCCTAAGTTTTAGATGCACTATTGTTAAGTGACTGTCCCACTGGATGTCATAAGGTGAATGCACCAATTTGTAAGTCGCTCTGGATAAGAGCGTCTGCTAAATGACTTAAATGTAAATGTATGTAATGTAATGGATCCCTAATTCCATGGCAGATGAACCAAAGCGATTTAGATTCGTTCGGAGTCAATGAAAATGACTGGGTACATGTATACCGCATCATGGGATGGGTGGAAGAAGATATGCAGTTAGTACACACTCTGGCAAGCTAGCAAATGCCATCTCCCATTGGCACCTCTGCTAAACATCTATCATCAGTTATGTAGCCCAGGATGAAAGGCTGTGATGTTTGCAGATCACACTTTAATGGGTTATTCACCGCATCAGGTAACGACACAGTTTAGTTCATCTTCATGGAAACTGACAGGACTAAAACATGAAACAGCCTGTCTTTTAGTGATTCTTTATGCTACTATAGGTAGCGTTAGCTAGCGCGACTCAGCTGTACCTGCGCCATTTTATAGCTTCTTTTTAAATAGTGAGCGAAAATGTTTTAAGCAATTTTATTTCCCTGACTGATCAAAACTTGTTTTCTGATGATCCCTCTTGTCTCTCAGCAACAGACATTTAATGAGTAATACGTTTGGAGCATCACATTGCAATACATATAGAATCGTAAGAATCGCAATGCATATTGTATTGGCACCTAAGTACAGCAATAATATCCTCTCTTGAGGTCCCTGGCAATTCCGAGCCATACTGTCTTTCCATTATCATGACCATTATACCATCTCTCTTGCTGCATCTGTATATAGTAAAAACAGTAACCATTTCAACACAGAACGGCCGAAAGGTGACGAAACGAGAGGTGGAGGTACAATACACTAATTAGGCATTGAGGTATGTGAGAAATGATCTACCCATGGGACCAGATTCATAATTACCAAGAGTCTTAGTGACATGGAAAAATCAAGAGATGTTCATGGTTAATGTGCATCCCTAGACTTGACCGTAGCTAGTAGCTACCACCGTAACTGTGATACAAGTCAACAATATTAAAACATACTGTAGGCCTAACTCTCTCTCTCATATTACAGTCTCTATGTAGATCATTGAACTGGAAGGCCAAATAAAGTCTCCCCAATCCAAAAAAAAGGAACAATGAATTGGGAAATAAAATGAATGGTACAGCATGTTTCTAAAAGAAGCTCTGCGGACAATCAATTCTTACCTTCAGGAGATGTTGGTTTATCCATTTTGTAAAAGTCTTTTTCTGCACTCTGTCTCTTTCATCTGAGAAAAATACACAAAAAAGACACTTAGCACAGTACTTTACATACATACAGTAAGCATGGTGTAACTTTAAGACACACACATGCAGACACACACACAAACAAAACACACACACACACACACACACACACACACACACACACACACACACACACACACACACACACACACACACACACACACACACACACACACACACACACACACACACACACACACACACACACACACACACACAGGGGATGGTAATTTCCATGACAAGTGGA
Organism: Oncorhynchus gorbuscha; assembly: GCF_021184085.1. NCBI lineage: Eukaryota > Metazoa > Chordata > Actinopteri > Salmoniformes > Salmonidae > Oncorhynchus > Oncorhynchus gorbuscha. The sequence continues at coordinate 81,274,030 of NC_060178.1, read as the reverse complement.
ATTGTGATTTACTACTACAATGAGCCAGCCGTTCATTCCTCTTATCAATGTACTGTATATGGTTCACTCGGCGTAGTCCGTTCAGAAGGGAATCTGAGTGTGATGGCATCAGCGGACATTGCACCAATTGGATTTGCACTCTACTTACAGTTCTACACATGCTTCCTCGGAGCTGGATGTCACACACATGCGCTGGTGTCTCTTGCTGCCGTGCTGCTGTATCTAGCTGTTACTCGCTATGCTTGCTGTTTCTTAAATCCCACTACCACCCTGGCCTCCACCTGTGGGTTTTGTGTTTCTTTCTTTATGGGATTTGATATATCATATATCATGTAGGGCTGACTCCATGGAGTCGACTGATTGAATGTTTGGTCGATAGGCTGTTTGGTCGACCAATATTTTTTGGGTGGAGCAATTTTTTATCACAGTGCTTAAAGAGGCAGACAAGCTCAGTAGCCAACATATAGTTGATTATATTCAAACATAGGGTGTGTCTACATATGGAAAAATACACGTTTGAACATTTTGACCAACCCGATTGGTCGAAAGAACAGACGACTCTAGGTCGACCAACATTTGTTTTATTCGGGGAGAGCCCTAATATCGTGCTCACTGCCCGTACTTATATTATCATCTTCATATGATGCTTCGCCTTGGCAGTGAGCTACCATGAAGGAGCCGAGCCCTAACGCCAAAGACTATGCATGGTTACATGTACACATTTTCTTTCTGAACTACTGCATATATAATGATTAGATACAAGACTATCCTAATACTCTTACACATGTGGGTTCATTTCTAGTGAATACAGTAGTCTCCAGAGAGATTGATATTTTTGGAAGCGTAATGAAAAAGAATGAACTTCAATGCATGAGGCATAGCTTCCATTACTCATGGTTCAGTATCGTACACGGTCTACCACATTATTTTGTGTTTCCTGTATCCATGACAACCAGACTGGCCGCTTCCACATGCAGGCTCTCACAGAACTGAGACTCTCTGGGATAGAAATGGAAACATAAAGGCTCAATTGTGAGCTGTCAAGGCAAACTTTCGCCAGGTATGCTACACAGACAAAAACATTTGCTCAGAGAATCTAACACAGACAAAATCCCTATACTATATTTCTGGATCATTAGCCAAACAAAATCCATTACTGTACAACACTGCACGTGGCGGTAGGCTAATGGTCCTGAGACACACAGCTTGGGGGGAGAGACCCTCCTTACTTCCCTCTGCATTACCTGTCTCACACGGGAAGATTAAGAGAGAAAGCTGCCAAGTGGGATTCAGGATTCAGGCCAGATACCTGTCTGTCCTACTTTACATTTCTGCCTAAAGGTCCAGCTGATATAAGCCCTCAAAGGAAGACATATTGATACCAATCACAAGCCCAGTAAATCATGCAATCTGCATCTTCTTTGACTTTGGAACCAAAATACAAATAACACAGATAACCTCCTCCTTTTACAACACAGCATAACACAACAGAATTTAGCCTTGGGAGGTTTAAAGTCCCCCTCTAAATGAGAAACTAGCGGCAAACTTCCACGCTCAGTCAGAAACTGAAATTCCCAATCCTTGGATTCTGGATGGGGAATGAAGTAAAGCGAAGCAGGAAGAGATACTGACCCATGCAGCACATCAACGTCACCAGGTGAGCGCTGAATTCCCCGTCACGCCCCAGCAGGTGCCACATCTCCCTAGCCATAGTTAGCTCCCGGGGGCTCTGGAGAGAGTGCATCATGGTCCCGGCAGAGGGACGGCATGTGTGTGAGATACCGACGTTACTGAAGGAGCAGCAACAGACTCCTCCTCCCTGCCTGCTTCCCTGCCTGCCTACCTCTAGCACAGCCTGCCGCTACTCCCCTTCTCGTCAAGCATCCGAAATGAGTCCTGTCAGATTTTCCACAGCAACTCAGAGGTTTTCTTACATGTTTAATGTTTACTTAAGGTCACAGCACAATGCGGCTCAATGCCATTAAGGGACTAATAAGCCTCCTTAAGAAAAGGAGAAAAGGTATTTTTCTGATTAAAACCTATTTTTTTAGAATGACACTTTAAATCTGAAACAGGAGGGGGCATCAGTTTGGAGAATACTATTGCAGTAGCCTGTATGCAACTACAGTATGTTAAAGCTTGTTTGTCTAATTCAATGTTGAGTAGAACATAGGAATAGATCTAACAATTACATTTCTTTTAGGTATTTAACTGATGGATAAATTAGATTACTACTAAGGCAATTAAAGTTTCTGTAGTGTCTTTAGGCAAGAGAGAAGTTAACTAGCAATGTAATCAACAACTTGATTAATCTTGTGCAATAATATGCAATAACGTCCAACAACCAACACTCAATTTAAAAAAATACAAACACTTTTTCCCCCTCGCAAAATGTACAAAATCTGGACAAAAACTCCATTAATCAAAACAATCAATCAATGGCAATTAGTCACCTTGTCATAATATTAGCTCTTTACTGAAGAGAACATCAATCGGTTATTAACTATTTTCCATCTTACTCTGAGGTCAGTAAATTAACTAGACAATCAGTATAATTTGTCAGATCCTTGACAAATCCCATTTTCTCTGCAATGAGTGGTGCATCCCAGAGCAGTGAGCCCATGCTGAGACAGTTATATAAAGATCAGACTGTATGTTCTATGTCAGATGTGACACGTTTGTGAGGCTGATGTCCTTGAATTTCAAAGGCAAACACATTTTAATGAATTCTGGATCCAAAAAATATCTGTCTGCATTTTTACTGTATGTGCTTTATTTGTACTACACATTTTTCACATCCTACAGTGCATCACCCACAACAATGTCAATCCCTGGTTCATCAAATACATCTAACACACCGAGCACACTCAATTGCAATAACTACAACACCAACTGAAATGAAGGCAAACACACTTTACCTAGTGCTATACAACATAAAATATTCCCCTAAAATGACTATGCAAAAAAACAGGCAATAACATGAGGTCATACATTGGTCAGTTTTGAGGCAGAATACTGATGGGTGATTGGTCATTTAGGCCTATCCTTAATCCAGATGTGTCTCAAATGTGCTGTCACTGTCAGTGGTTATTAGCTGCCTTTTTCATTTGGTTAATATATAAATAGTGTGTGTGTAAAGCTGCAGGGAATTCACTACTGGGCTGGGAGTCTGGGACTAGGGATTGCGCCAAATATTAGTGAACAGAACTGCACCTGAGAGAGGAAAAAATATCCATCAAATCAAATCAAATTTTATTTGTCACATACACATGGTTAGCAGATGTTAATGCGAGTGTAGCGAAATGCTTGTGCTTCTAGTTCTGACAATGCAGTGATAACCAACAAGTAATCTAACTAACAATTCCAAAACTACTGTCTTATACACAGTGTAAGGGGATAAGGAATATGTACATAAGGATGTATGAATGAGTGATGGTACAGAGCAGCATACAGTAGATGGTATCGAGTACAGTATATACATATGAGATGAGTGTGTAGACAAAGTAAACAAAGTGGCATAGTTAAAGTGGCTAGTGATACATGTATTACATAAGGATCCTGCCTATACCCTTGTTAATAAAAAAAAGTACAGTGTTTTAAATCCACCATTGCCATAGTAGTGTACCAGACACCTACTGCTATATCACTTCTTCTCTCTCCCGCTATCCCTGAACATATATCTCATTTTCCCTCGCTCTCTATCTCCATAACCGTTAAGTAAATCACAACTGTGACTGGGTAGAGCTGAGCTGAGCTCGGCCTTCAGGACGTTACAATGTGTGATCCTAGTGGCCTGAGGCTGCTTACTACATAATACATGAGTATAGCCAGAGACTCATTAATACAAATGGGGTCTTCAGGGAGTGTCCAAGGCAACACCCTTCCCTGCTCAAGGCCCAGAGACAGGATGAATTTGCTGTATCATTGACCACCCAGGCTCATTATTATGGTGCAACTAAGGATGACAGTTTAAGTTTGAAATAAATTCCGTAGTAGCTGGTTGGATACAGTACCGCTGAGTTTGTGGGATGTGTGTAAGAGGGATAATCTTTAGAGAATGGTGCCCTCTTGAGGGACAGGTTGAGAGAACATGGGCCTACACTTATTTCACTTTGAAATATTATAAATCTTTCTTAAATCTTCTAAAATAGCGAAGAATCACTTCATAAAAACCCAATATTACTTACCAATGTGTGTGATGAGGTATATTTTATACAGAGTAATCAGAGGCTGCTTTTACAACCACATTATTACACCTAATTGATAGTATAGGTCAGGGCTGGAGCTCATAAATACCAGTGCTGGTTTAGCAGCTAAACACTCCATTAAAGTCAGGGAGAATAGTTCCAGTCCCATCTGATCTCCTCAGACCTGCCCAGCTTCCTACTGTAACAAATAACATGATGTCAGATTAAACATTATGACCATCAGCTGATGACTGCAGTACCTTATCACAACCTACTGGCACATAGTCATCACTCGCACTTACCAACACATTATTATAATGTTTATATCCAATAAACCTTGTGATGTTGGACTTGGACTTTTATTTAAAATGTTATTCAACCAGGAAAATCCCATTGAAATTGACAAGTGAGCCCTGGCAATTCCCCATCATATATTCTCGATTGCCTGGCAAAACTAATGACCCTTACTTGAGCCCTTCTCCATGACATTGAAGTTGATCCAGCCAGTAATCTGCAAGTTAAACACAAATGCACACACTGCAGGACAGGCAAACGTAAATATACTCCTCATTAGCACACATGGTCTGGATCATCAACAAAACAAGGGTCTGGTCACTGCTAGACGAACAGAGTGTGTGGAATCCAGGCCCTCTCTTGGTTTCTCATTAACAACTTAAGGTTATGCTAACTGTTGATATGTGGAAGTGCAACAGTCCACCCAGGGCCATGGAAGCGTGTTAAATGTGTTACCTAACAGCTCTTGACCTGTGACTTCATTAATCTGTTTCACTTTCACTGTTGCCAGGTTCCACTTGGAAGGTTACCCTTTGGAGTCTAAAACCAAAGGAGAGGAATAACTTTGAAAATGACTTTTTAACCGGTTAAACATTGGAACATCATGTGAGATTGCAAAATGCCATAGGGGAATATGTTGAATAACATTGTAAAACTACACGTCATCGGCCATATATAATTATTTAATGTGATCACATATAGCGCCTTCAGAAAGTATTCACACCCTTTTAACTTTTCACCCCCAAAAATGTACAAATTGGGATTAAAATGGATAGTCCTTTCCCACCAACAATCTACACAAAATACTTTGTCATGTATTTTTTAGATTCATGAAAAATAAAACACAAATATATCTTGATTTGATAAGTATTCAACCTCCTTAATCTATACATGTTAGAATCACATTTGGCGGAGATTAGTCTTTTTGGGTAAGTCTCTAAGATTGTACAATATTTGCCCATTATTCTTTTTTAAACTCTTCTAGCTCTGTCAAGTTGGTTGTTGATCATTGCTAAACAGCTACTGTCAAGTCACCATATTCTTATCGGCAGACTCAGTAGCCTCTGTTTTTCTAATGACTGCCTTGCCTGGTTCACCAACTACTTTGCAGACAGAGTTCAGTGTGTCAAATCGGAGGGCATGTTGTCCGGTCCTCTGGCAGTCTCTATGGGGGTGCCACAGGGTTCAATTCTCGGGCCGACTCTTTTCTCTGTATATCAATGATGTTGCTCTTGCCCGGGGCGATTCCCTGATCCACCTCTACGCAGACGACACCATTCTGTATACTTCTGGCCCTTCCTTGGACACTGTGCAATCTAACCTCCAAACGAGCTTCAATGCCATACAACACTCCTTCTGTGGCCTCCAACTGCTCTTAAACCGTTCGCTACCTGCACCCGCACGCCCGACTAGCATCACCACCCTGGATGGGTCCGACCTAGAATATGTGGACATCTATAAGTACCTAGGTGTCTGGCTAGACTGTAAACTCTCTTTCCAGACTCATATCAAACATCTCCAATCCAAAATCAAATCTAGAATCGGCTTTCTATTTCGCAACAAAGCCTCCTTCACTCACGCCGCCAAACTTACCCTAGTAAAACTGACTATCCTACCGATCCTCGACTTCGGCGATGTCATCTACAAAATAGCTTCCAATACTCTACTCAGCAAACTGAATGCAGTTTATATTGTTACTAAAGCACTTTATACTACCCACCACTGCGACCTGTATGCTCTAGTCGGCTGGCCCTCGCTACATATTCGTCGCCAGACCCACTGGCTCCAGGTCATCTACAAGTCCATGCTAGGTAAAGCTCCGCCTTATCTCAGTTCACTGGTCACGATGGCAACACCAACTTTAAACATCTGCTATCTGAGCAGCTAACCGATCGCTGCAGCTGTACATAGTCCATTGGTAAATAGCTCACCCAATTTACCTACCTCATTCCCATACTGTTTTTATTTATTTACTTTTCTGCTCTTTTCTGCACACCAGTATCTCTACCTGCACATGACCATCTGATCATTTATCACTCCAGTTTATCACTGTTAATCTGCTAAATTGTAATTATTCGCCTACCTCATCATGCCTTTTGCACACAATGTATATAGACTCTTTTTTTCTGAGTTATTGACTTGTTTATTGTTTACTCCATGTGTAACTCTGTGTTGTTGTCTGTTCACACTGCTAAGCTTTATCTTGGCCAGGTCGCAGTTGTAAATGAGAACTGGTTCTCAACTAGCCTACCTGGTTAAATAAAGGTGAAATAAAATAAAATAAAAAATAAAAAGTCTTGCAATAGATTCTCAAGCCGATTATGTCAAAACTGTAACTAGGCCACTCAGGAACATTCAATGTCGTCTTGGTAAGCAAATCCAGTGCAGGAGGTTGGTGGTTTCCATGTGTTTGATGCCATTCTATTTGCTCTGGTCCAGCCACTATTATGAGCCATCCTCCCTTCAGCAGCCTCCAATGAACTCCAGTGCATATTTGGCCTTGAGTTTTAGGTTATTGTCCTGCAGAAAGGTGAATTTCTCTCCAAGTGTCTGGAAAGCAGACTGAACCAGGTTTTCCTCTAGGATTTTGGCTGTGCTTATCTCTAATGTTAATTTTTATCCCCAAAAAACTCCCTTGCCGATGACAAGCAAATACAATGTTTTTGATCCTCAGTTTTCTTGTATCACAGCCATTAAAATCACCATTGGCCTCATGGTGAAATCCCTGTGCATTAATCTCAGGCAACTGAAGGACGCCTGTATCTTTGTAGTGACTGGGTGTTATAATACACCATTCATAGTGTAATTAATAACTTCACCATGTTCAAAGGGATTATTCAGTGTCTTCTTTTTTTATACCCATCTACCAATAGGTGCCCATCTTTGTAAGACATTGTAGATCCTACCTGGTCTTTGTTGTTGAATCTGTGCTTGAAATCCACAACTCGACTGAGGGACCTTACAGATAATTGTATATGTGGGGTACAGAGATGGAGTAATCATTCCTAAATCTTGTTAAACACTATTATTGCACACAGAGTTCATGCAACTTGCTAAGCAAATTTTACTTCTAATTCTATGTATTTAGGCTTGCCATAACAAAGGGTTTGAATACTTAATGACTCAAGACATTTTGGCTTTATTTAGTTTATTCATTTGTTAAAAAAAAGAAATCCACTTTGACATTGTGGTGTATTGTGTGTAGATCAGTGGCACAACATCTCAATTTAATCCATTTTAAATTCAGGCTGAAACACAACAAAATGTGGGAAAAAGTCAACAGGTGTGAATACTTTCTGAAGGCACTGATATGACTCGCAGACAAATCCCAGCTTGTCAAGCATTGCATCATGCATCATAAAGTACTGATAAGAGGTGTACATTTCAGGGAAGAGAATCATAATGACTGACAATAACAAAAGGGCTGTGACTTTTAATCTTACAGTGCAACTGGTTTCACTTACAGCTACAGTCATGACATAATATATTTTAACTTATCATGTGTACTGCACTTCCACTCTCTCAAGTAATGTCACATCAGTCCTCCATTCAAATCATGTTTATGTTCATTACGGAGAATATTATACTTTTTAAAATTTTTACATTTAACCTTTCTTTAACTAGGCAAGTCAGTTAAAAACAAATTCTTATTTACAATGACAGCCTCCTGGGGAACAGTGGGTTAACTGCCTTGTTCAGGGGCAGAACGACATATTTTTACCTAGTCAACTCAGGGATTTGATCCAGCAACCTTTCGGTTACTGGCCCAACGCTCTAACTACTAGCCTACCTGCCGCCACAAAATGCTTTGAAACATTTTGAAACATTTAAAAACGAGGATGTACTACCTGAATTGGTCCAACAAAAACTTTCATTTTCTGATGCATAATGTTTTTCGCTCTGGTATGTGTGCCCTACTGAATTTGACCCTGGTCAGGCATCCAGCATCATGGTCAAACCTGGACAGCCATTGATCCAGTGGGACAGTTGGTGTTCATTTTGGACTTCAAAGAAGTGTATGACATGGCTATAAATAGCCACTACGGTTAAGGGTCAGACACACCGAGAAATCTGTCAGCAGTTCACTTTTTGTTGTTCAGGGAGAACAGTTTAAACACTCCAGACCACAACGTGGCAGTAGTGTGTTTAGCTTGTGGCTGCTGTAGCTAACTAGCAAGCTGTGCTAATGTTGTTGCTAGCTAGCTAATATTTGTAGTAAGCACTTGTCGATACTAACCAGATGGTCACAACTAGATAACCACCATAGCTAGCAAAATTATTTAATTAAATCACAATGGATTTGTTTTTGAATGAAGCAGCTACCTGTTAACTATAGCTGTCAAGAGTCAGAGGAGTAAGTTAGCTAGCTATGTTGTGCTAAATGGCAATGCAAACTAGTTAGCTCACATTAGCTTGCAAGCAAACTGGCACAGGCAGTATGCAATAATGTAGTCAATTACTAGCTAAATAGCTAGCTGGGTAAAACATTTAGTGTTATGTGCAATGTACTACACTTACCATCCCATTCGTTTCATATGAAGTGTGTGTGACTGCCTTGCTCAGTTAGCAAGCTAACATTAGCTAGCAAGCTTACTAATGTGCAGGGGGACATTATCAAGCTGAACCTAACAAAAACATCCTTCGTCAAGCACAAAACCCCCTAGCTAGATGCAAGAGATGTAAAGACTTACTCTAGAAAAGAAATATGTCTTATGCAGCTTTATTGTTTAAGTTAAAACAATTCTGATGAAAAGGGGATGATACATTTTTTGGTCACTTCTATCATCTCCCCTACGTGACGGCTTGTGCTCTCTGACTGGCTCAAAGTCAAGTTCTCAACAACTGACAAGCATTGCGATTCTACAAGTAGATTTAGTTTATTTAATCAAGGTCTGGGTAATTAGTATGTTTTATAGCTTATAATCAGTCATATACTGTGGTAAGTCTTTAAAATAGAAACCACTGGGAGAGAGCTAATTCTAGGAGCTATGTCTGGTATGGTCTACCGGGACTATCTGCAATGAACCTTCTTGCACAAACTTATTTGACTCATCATATACGCTGCTGTTACTGTTTATTATATATACTGTTGCCTAGTCACTTTATCCCTACCTATATGTACATATTCAATTACCTCATACCCCTGGACATCGACTCGGTACTGATACCCCGTGTATACAGTATAACCAAGTTATAGTAACTCATTGTGTATTTATTCCTCATGTTATTATTTGCATATTATTTCTCTATGCATTGTTGGGAAGGGTGCATATGTAAGCATTTCACTGTTAGTTTACACCCATTGTTTACGCAGCATGTGACAAATATCATTTGATTTGAGTATTGGCCTTGTAAATTATGTAATTAATTAATAAGGTTTAGTTTAGTGTTTAGCTTAGTCTATTCCAAGGTTCCTCTCTTCTGTCTTTCATTCTGACTTCTGAGTACATGGAAGGAGAAGCCATCATAAAATCACATGATGTGTGCCCAGAGCTTATAAGCTTACTTATAGCTTACTTATAAACACCTAAAAAGTCCCACAGTCCAGACAGATTATTCTGAGGGTGGAAATAGCAGCAGAACTGTTTTCAATAACAGGAGCTTCCAAAGACAGTGGTGGGAAAAACAAGCAAAGTCAAGGAGATACTACCATGGCACTAAACAATGGCCTTTCTCTCACTCCTCTGGCCACCCATTCACACAAAGGTTGAAGTAATGAAATCAATGTAACAGGGGCCTTTGCCTTACAAGACACTGTATACACTCAGTGGCCCGTTTATTAGGTACACCCTGTTCACGAAAATTGATCGCTCCTACAGACAGTGAGTCACGTGGCCGTGGCATGCTATATAAAGGCATTGAGGCATTCAGTTACTGTTCAATTGAACATTAGAAGGGCAAAACGAGAGATCTAAGGGACTTTGAGCGTGGTATGATCGTTGGTGACAGGTGCGCCAGATCCAGTATCTCAGAAACGGCTGCCCTCCTGTTTTTTTTTTTTAAACGTTGTCTAGCGTTTACCGAGAATGGTGTGAAAAAATAATAATAATAAATCCAGTCAGTGGCAGTCCTGTGGGCGAAAACAGTTCATTGATAAGAGAGGTCGAAGGAGAATGTCAAGAATAGTGCACGAATTGTGCCAGTTAACAGAACGGCATCTCGGTATGCACAACTCTTCGATCCTTGTCACGGATGGGCTATTGCTGTCATGTTTTGTCATTTATTATCTTGTCTTGTCCCTGTGCTTCCCATTCTATTCGTTTCCCTCTGCTGGTCTTATTAGGTTCTTTCCCTCTTTCTATCCCTCTCTCTCCCCCTCCCTCTCTCACTCTCTCGCTCTCTCTTCTCTCTATCGTTCCGTTCCTGCTCCCAGCTGTTCCTATTCCCCTAATCAATCATTTAGTCTTCCCACACCTGTTCCCGATCCTTTCCCCTGATTAGAGTCCCTATTTCTTCCTTTGTGTTCCGTTCCTGTCCTGTCGGTTCCTTGTCTAGAATTCACCGTGCTGTGTTTGTGTATCGCCCTGTCGTGTCGTGTTTTCCTCAGATGCTGCGTGGTGAGCAGGTGTCTGAGTCTGTCTGGTTCAAGTGCCTTCCCGAGGCAACCTGCTGTTCACCTGCTGTTCAAGATCGAGTCTCCAGTTTGTCCTCGTCATTTCGAGTGAAAGTTGTGTTTTTTTTGTTTGTAATTACTTTACTGGATTAAAGACTCTGTTTTCGCCAAGTCGCTTTTGGGTCCTCTTTCACCTGCATGACAGAAGGAACCGACCAAGGAATGGACCCAGCGACTTCAGACGCTCGTTACACTGCCGTCGAGATCCAAGGAGCCATGCTCGGCAGACACGAGCAGGAATTGTCTGCTGCTCGCCATGCCGTGGAGAACCTGGCCGCTCAGGTTTCCGACCTCTCTGGACAGTTCCAGAGTCTACGTCTCGTGCCACCTGTTACTTCCTGGCCTGCCGAGCCTCCAGAACCTAGGGTTAATAACCCACCTTGCTACTCCGGGCAGCCCACTGAGTGCCGCTCCTTTCTCACGCAGTGTGAGATTGTGTTCTCTCTCCAACCCAACACATACTCTAGAGAGAGAGCTCGGGTTGCTTACGTCATTTCACTCCTTACTGGCCGGGCTCGAGAATGGGGCACAGCTATCTGGGAGGCAAGGGCTGATTGCTCTAACAAGTTCCAGAACTTTAAAGAGGAGATGATTCGGGTTTTTGACCGTTCAGTTTTTGGTAGGGAGGCTTCTAGGGCCCTGGCTTCCTTATGCCAAGGTGAACGGTCCATAACGGATTATTCTATTGAGTTTCGCACTCTTGCTGCCTCTAGTGAGTGGAACGAGCCGGCGCTGCTCGCTCGTTTTCTGGAGGGACTCCACGCAGTGGTTAAGGATGAGATTCTCTCCCGGGAGGTTCCTTCAGATGTGGACTCTTTGATTGCTCTCGCCATCCGCATAGAACGACGGGTAGATCTTCGTCACCGGGCTCGTGGAAGAGAGCTCGCATCAACGGTGTTTCCCTGCTCCGCATCGCAACCATCTCCCTCCTCTGGCTCAGAGTCTGAGCCCATGCAGCTGGGAGGGATTCGCATCTCGACTAAGGAGAGGGAACGGAGGATCACCAACCGCCTGTGCCTCTATTGCGGAGTTGCTGGACATTTTGTTAATTCATGTCCAGTAAAAGCCAGAGCTCATCTGTAAGCGGAGGGCTACAGGTGAGCGCAACTACTCAAGTCTCTCCATCAAAATCCTGTACTACTTTGTCGGTCCATCTACGCTGGACCGGTTCGGGTGCTACATGTAGTGCCTTGATAGACTCTGGGGCTGAGGGTTGTTTCATGGACGAAGCATGGGTTCGGAAACATGACATTCCTTTCAGAGAGTTAGAGAAGCCTACGCCCATGTTCGCCTTAGATGGTAGTCATCTTCCCAGTATCAGATTTGAGACACTACCTTTAACCCTCACAGTATCTGGTAACCACAGTGAGACTATTTCTTTTTTGATTTTTCGTTCTCCGTTTACACCTGTTGTTTTGGGTCATCCCTGGCTAGTATGTCATAATCCTTCTATTAATTGGTCTAGTAATTCTATCCTATCCTGGAACGTTTCTTGTCATGTGAAGTGTTTAATGTCTGCCATCCCTCCCGTTTCTTCTGTCCCTACTTCTCAGGAGGAACCTGGCGATTTGACAGGAGTGCCGGAGGAATATCATGATCTGCGCACGGTCTTCAGTCGGTCCCGATCCAACTCCCTTCCTCCTCACCGGTCGTATGATTGTAGTATTGATCTCCTTCCGGGGACCACTCCTCCTCGGGGTAGACTATACTCTCTGTCGGCTCCCGAACGTAAGGCTCTCGAGGATTATTTGTCTGTGTCTCTTGACGCCGGTACCATAGTGCCTTCTTCCTCTCCGCCCGGGGCGGGGTTCTTTTTTGTTAAGAAGAAGGACGGTACTCTGCGCCCCTGCGTGGATTATCGAGGGCTGAATGACATAACGGTTAAGAATCGTTATCCGCTTCCCCTTATGTCATCAGCCTTCGAGATTCTGCAGGGAGCCAGGTGCTTTACTAAGTTGGACCTTCGTAACGCTTACCATCTCGTGCGCATCAGAGAGGGGGACGAGTGGAAAACGGCGTTTAACACTCCGTTAGGGCATTTTGAGTACCGGGTTCTGCCGTTTGGTCTCGCCAATGCGCCAGCTGTTTTTCAGGCATTAGTTAATGATGTTCTGAGAGACATGCTGAACATCTTTGTTTTTGTCTATCTTGACGATATCCTGATTTTTTCTCCGTCACTCGAGATTCATGTTCAGCACGTTCGACGTGTTCTACAGCGCCTTTTAGAGAATTGTCTCTACGTAAAGTCTGAGAAGTGCTCTTTTCATGTCTCCTCCGTTACTTTTCTCGGTTCCGTTATTTCCGCTGAAGGCATTCAGATGGATTCCGCTAAGGTCCAAGCTGTCAGTGATTGGCCCGTTCCAAGGTCACGTGTCGAGTTGCAGCGCTTTTAGGTTTCGCTAATTTCTATCGGCGTTTCATTCGTAATTTCGGTCAAGTTGCTGCCCCTCTCACAGCTCTTACTTCTGTCAAGACGTGTTTTAAGTGGTCCGGTTCCGCCCAGGGAGCTTTTGATCTTCTAAAAGAACGTTTTACGTCCGCTCCTATCCTCGTTACTCCTGACGTCACTAGACAATTCATTGTCGAGGTTGACGCTTCAGAGGTAGGCGTGGGAGCCATTCTATCCCAGCGCTTCCAGTCTGACGATAAGGTTCATCCTTGCGCTTATTTTTCTCATCGCCTGTCGCCATCTGAGCGCAACTATGATGTGGGTAACCGTGAACTGCTCGCCATCCGCTTAGCCCTAGGCGAATGGCGACAGTGGTTGGAGGGGGCGACCGTTCCTTTGTCGTTTGGACAGACCATAAGAACCTTGAGTACATCCGTTCTGCCAAACGACTTAATGCCCGTCAAGCTCGTTGGGCGTTGTTTTTCGCTCGTTTCGAGTTTGTGATTTCTTACCGTCCGGGTAGCAAGAACACCAAGCCTGATGCCTTATCCCGTCTGTTTAGTTCTTCTGTGGCTTCTACTGATCCCGAGGGATTCTTCCTTATGGGCGTGTTGTCGGGTTAACAGTCTGGGGAATTGAAAGACAGGTTAAGCAAGCACTCACGCACACTGCGTCGCCGCGCGCTTGTCCTAGTAACCTCCTTTTCGTTCCTGTTTCCACTCGTCTGGCTGTTCTTCAGTGGGCTCACTCTGCCAAGTTAGCTGGTCATCCCGGTGTTCGAGGCACTCTTGCGTCTATTCGCCAGCGCTTTTGGTGGCCGACTCAGGAGCGTGACACGCGCCGTTTCGTGGCTGCTTGTTCGGACTGCGCGCAGACTAAGTCGGGTAACTCTCCTCCTGCCGGTCGTCTCAGACCGCTCCCCATTCCTTCTCGACCATGGTCTCACATCGCCCTAGACTTCATTACCGGTCTGCCTTTGTCTGCGGGGAAGACTGTGATTCTTACGGTTGTCGATAGGTTCTCTAAGGCGGCACATTTCATTCCCCTCGCTAAACTTCCTTCCGCTAAGGAGACGGCACAAATCATTATCGAGAATGTATTCAGAATTCATGGCCTCCCGTTAGACGCCGTTTCAGACAGAGGCCCGCAATTCACGTCACAGTTTTGGAGGGAGTTCTGTCGTTTGATTGGTGCGTCCGTCAGTCTCTCTTCCGGGTTTCATCCCCAGTCTAACGGTCAAGCAGAGGGGCCAATCAGACGATTGGTCGCATACTACGCAGCCTTTCTTTCAGAAACCCTGCGTCTTGGGCAGAACAGCTCCCCTGGGCAGAATACGCTCACAATTCGCTTCCTTCGTCTGCTACCGGGTTATCTCCGTTTCAGAGTAGTCTGGGTTACCAGCCTCCTCTGTTCTCATCCCAGCTTGCCGAGTCCAGCGTTCCCTCCGCTCAAGCGTTTGTCCAACGTTGTGAGCGCACCTGGAGGAGGGTGAGGTCTGCACTTTGCCGTTACAGGGCACAGACTGTGAGAGCCGCCAATAAACGCAGGATTAAGAGTCCAAGGTATTGTTGCGGCCAGAGAGTGTGGCTTTCCACTCGCAACCTTCCTCTTACGACAGCTTCTCGTAAGTTGACTCCGCGGTTCATTGGTCCGTTCCGTGTCTCCCAGGTCGTCAATCCTGTCGCTGTGCGACTGCTTCTTCCGCGACATCTTCGTCGCGTCCATCCTGTCTTCCATGTCTCCTGTGTCAAGCCCTTTCTTCGCACCCCCGTTCGTCTTCCCTCCCCCTCCCGTCCTTGTCGAGAGCGCACCTATTTACAAGGTACATAAGATCATGGACATGCGTTCTCGGGGACGGGGTCACCAATACTTAGTGGATTGGGAGGGTTACGGTCCTGAGGAGAGGAGTTGGGTTCCGTCTCGGGACGTGCTGGACCGTTCACTCATTGATGATTTCCTCCGTTGCCGCCAGGATTCCTCCTCGAGTGCGCCAGGAGGCGCTCGGTGAGTGGGGGGTACTGTCATGTTTTGTCATTTATTATCTTGTCTTGTCCCTGTGCTTCCCATTCTATTCGTTTCCCTCTGCTGGTCTTATTAGGTTCTTTCCCTCTTTCTATCCCTCTCTCTCCCCCTCCCTCTCTCACTCTCTCGCTCTCTCTTCTCTCTATCGTTCCGTTCCTGCTCCCAGCTGTTCCTATTCCCCTAATCAATCATTTAGTCTTCCCACACCTGTTCCCGATCCTTTCCCCTGATTAGAGTCCCTATTTCTTCCTTTGTGTTCCGTTCCTGTCCTGTCGGTTCCTTGTCTAGAATTCACCGTGCTGTGTTTGTGTATCGCCCTGTCGTGTCGTGTTTTCCTCAGATGCTGCGTGGTGAGCAGGTGTCTGAGTCTGTCTGGTTCAAGTGCCTTCCCGAGGCAACCTGCTGTTCACCTGCTGTTCAAGATCGAGTCTCCAGTTTGTCCTCGTCATTTCGAGTGAAAGTTGTGTTTTTTTTGTTTGTAATTACTTTACTGGATTAAAGACTCTGTTTTCGCCAAGTCGCTTTTGGGTCCTCTTTCACCTGCATGACAATTGCAGCAGACAACCACACCTATCAGCTAAAAACAAGACGAAGTGTCTCTCGTGGGCATACTGTCAGCAATACTGATAATTGAAGAGTGGAAAAGCATTGCCTGGTCCGACGAATCCTGGTTCCTGTTGCATCATGCTGATGGCAGAGTCAGGATTTGGCATAAACAGCATGAGTCCATGGCACCATCCTGCCTGGTGTCAACAGTACAGGCTAATGGTGGTGGTGTAATGGTGTGGGGAATGTTTTCCTAGCACATGTTAGGTCCCTTTATGCCAACTGAGCAACGCCACACCATGTAGAATCCATGCCCGAAGAAGTCAGGCTGTTCTGGAGACAAAGGGGGTTCTGACCTGTTACTCGGTGGGTGTACCTAATAAACTGGCCACTACGTATATGACTGCTTGGCACAGCCGACCACTGCCACCCTTTGGCAGCCATTTCAGTCAGGAAGCCTAAAATAAAGTACAGCTCAGTGCAGAAACAGGCACATCCTCTCATTCACAGAACAGCCCAGTAGAGTGCAAGAAACAGGGCCTTACAATAACACAACCCTACAATTTCCTTACAGTGTAGACAAAACAACAGCGTCACAGATGCCTTACTGAACCGTCTCGTTAGACAGCTCTCTCCACTCTAGTTTCCAGCAATGAATCTCAGCATGCCCTGTCTGTATTACATAGTCAGAATTACAAGCTGATGCACTAACGGACATGTTGTCAACAGTGTGAGGAATCCAGATGAAAGGAAGACAAAGGGACAGAGGGCGAGAGAATGAGAGACGTCGGAGGGGTGCATTCCTCTCCTTCCTTCTCGGTGAGAAAATCACGGTCTCTCCTCAGGGAAGGGCAGCATCTGAAGTATGAGTTATCTAGGACAGAATAACAGACAGCCATTCTTCACAGCACGCCGCCTGGCCCAGACTGCCTTCAAAGGCACACTTCCAGGCTCCAACAGACATTGCTTTAGCCTCTAGCCTGAAGGCCTGTCCAGGCCCCGAAGAGCTAAAAAGGAAATCAAACTACAAGAGAAGTGTGCTGCCTCTCCCTCTCTCCTTCAATCTCATTCTCTCCCCCCCCCCCCCGGTCCCCGTCCCTCCCCGCCTCCCTTTCTCTCTCAGAGTCCCCACAGAGATCCAGACGGCAGATCCTGTCATACATCTCCCCGGTCAGAGCCGGCTAACTGATTAGAGAGGAGGTTGTGTGTAGAGGAGATATGAGCCATGGCTGCTTGTAATTTTCCACGTCCTCCTACTGCCAATACTCTTTTCCTCAGCTACTACACTGAGATGTCATTAGGCATCCTGTTATGATTCTGCTAATAACACAAGAAAGTCAGATCAAAGCATTAAATATAGGCTATTAGGGGCAACTGACAAGGGGAGGGAAATCCTGCATGATGATACAAGGTTTTACACATTGAATAACTATAAAACAGCAACTTTAATATTACATTTAATATTATTGTGAATTTGAATTAAGGTTTTCGGCTATCCTTAGATAATCTCCTCTCTTTCTAAATCTGTTTCAAAGAAAGTGCTTCACCAATATGGCAGTAGAGAACCTGGATGACAAGCTGCAACCACCATCGACTGAAGGTGAGGCTGGCAAAGTGCCCTTAGACATGAGCTATGAGTTATCACCACATGAGCCATTCAACAACGTCAAGGAGAGGTGAATCAATCCGGAATGAGTGCCTGTGTGTGTATTAGTGTATGTGAGTGTGTGTGTCTGTGTCTGTGTCAGCATGCGATAACTAACTCAACTGCTTCGGAACACAGTCCTTGTCAGGTCACCCATGTAGAGACTGAAAGCCAAGGGGGGAGAACTGAAAGCTTCTACATAAGCTTCAGTGCCACTGGTCAACTTCCTTTTTGAAATGTGAATTAGGAGATAATTGTGTGATAAACTCAGTGCTTCATGTACAAAGTGGAAGACAGTTTGGAGCCAGCGTATAGTGATGTGTATTGATTTTAAACTCAAGCCATTAGAGCAGACATTTAGGGCCATATATTACAATCCACTGTAGATCTGTGAGATATGGTATAGGTACTCTTTGTATATAGCTTCATTCTTGTGTGTTTTTTGTGTTTTAAAAAATGTCTTATTTAACTCTGCATAGTTGTAAAAGAGCATGTAAGTAAGCATTTCACTGTAAGGTCTACACACCTGTTGTATTCGGAGCATGTGACTAATACAATTTGATTCAATTTGAGAGGCTATAGGACTGAGATTCACTAACCTTCCATCACATAGACTACAGTGCAGACTGGCAGAAGGAGTAGGATCTTGTAAGGAGAGCAAAACATACACCTGTCTAGGATCATGGCAGAGTATGGTTGCTATTTGTGTATCCATGGTGACTTATTACAATGCTATGTGGTATAATAGAGATGTTCACAGAAATCTATGGAGACTGACAGAGTCCCTGACTATGTACAATGTTCCTGCCCTTGTTTGTACAGGAATGACACCTGCAGAGCAAGGACGGTTTGACCGTGAATTGTATCTGTTCCACTGGTCCCTTAAACTTATCACAAGTAGTGGTTTGTTTTGACAGACACAACGTTAGGTAGGAAAATACATATGGCACGTGGTCTCTGTTGTCCCTGACTAAAGAAAACATAGTTGCTTCAGAGTCTTGTGGGAGCTGGGTAGACTTGAATTGCTGTCCCCAGGTTCCCTTTTTCTTATGGAAGCAATTGTTCAGACCAGTGAAATTATAGTGCCAGAAATACATTTTAAAGCACTACATTTTAAACATGCATCTCATTCAATTCTGAATTTTATTATTCATGAAAGCAAAAAAACAGCACTGCTGATACCACACTGATACTAGGGGCCAAATAACCAAAATTGAAAATAATTACAAGCATGCTATAATGAGTAAAAGAAGTAGCATCTTCAATATTGTTCTGTATTCACTCACTGCCTCTTCCAAACAGAGAAAATAACGAAGATTATTAAATCATTTCCAGCTATTATTATTTGTTCCCAAATGCCAGACAGATCATAAACTGAGGACGTAGAAAATGTATTTTCCATAGCTGGGATGGGAGCGTTTCCTTCCCAGCATCCTCAGATGTGTGAAGAGTAGGGCGTAATGCATTAGCCCAGAGGGGAGGGACAATGACTCACCATATGACCTCACACAGACAGAACTGACACTGTGAGCCAGCCAAGGCCAAAGAGGGAGGTGCCGTCAGGCTACCATGACAACTAATAAACACGCATTTGTCCACATTAGCAAATATGTACCTAAAAAGACACTGGCCTAATCAAATCCCACTCCTCTCACTGCATGTCCAAATAGACAATTGTAAGTTGTATTTTACAAACTGAAATGTTATCTGTGCACTCTTAGAAAAAAGGGCTCCAAAGGTGTTCTTCGGCTGTCCCCATAGCATAGGTGAACCCTTAGAGTTCCATGTGGAACGCTCTGTGGAAAGGATTCTACATTGGAACCCAAAAGAGTTCTGCCTGGAACAAAAAAAAGGTTCTACAAAGGGTTCTCCTATGGGGACAGCCGAAGCACACTTAAGTTCTAGATAGTACCTTTGTTCTAAGAGTGTGGTGTGTCCATTCCCCACTGTGACCCAAACTAAACTGAAAAAAGGAAACCCCAACTTAATTAGATCTATAATCAATAGCCTAACGGTTAAATGTGCCTAGCTTTAGAAAACATCCATATATATCTTCAGAAATAAGACAGATCCTGCTTCTGTTGCCTGTTTGAGTGTTTGTTTAATAGCCCACTTATTGTGTGCGCACCAAGCCTCATGCAATGGCAAAATATCGGAAAAAGCAATTTCACAGATTTGTCTGTTTTCGTTAGACCAGTGTCACGACTTCCGCCGAAGTCGGTCCCTCTCTCTGTTCAGGCGGCGTTCGGCGGTCGGTGTCGCCGGCCTTCTAGCCATCACCGATCCACTTTTCATTTTCCATTTGTTTTGTCTTGTCTTCCCACACACCTGGTTCCAATTCCATAATTACATGTTGTGTATTTAACCCTCTGTTTCCCCCATGTCCTTGTCCGGAATTGTTTATTGTAAGAGTTTGTGCACGTTATGTCTGGCGTGCGAAGGGTTTTTGTCCCATTGTATATATTTATTGTTTTTGTTCACGTGATTGTATTATTAAACTGTGCCGTTGTAACACAGTCTTTGCTCTCCTGCGCCTGACATCTCTGCCACCAGTACGCACTCTGCCACCAGTACGCACTACTTTAAATTTATTTAGCGTTGTTACACTGATCCAAACAGGCAGAAAAATAATATTGTAATCTAACAGCACCTGTTTGTCTGTTTCAATCATTCATTTGTTCGTGCCTTCACACCGCATACGAGACATTCATGCTATGAAATCTAATCAAGCATTTTAGATTAAAAATGTAAAAACAGAGGGAGCTTTGAATAATTAGCCTAAACAATAAATAAATCGCAATTCACGAACACATGCAACTGTTTAGTCTGCTGTAATAAAGGCTTTATTTTTTCTCGTTAGAACAGACTCTCTGGTACACTTTCTTATTTACTGTTGTCTACACTGTTTCAGATGGTCTAAATTATAAATTATATGTACAGTGTGCGCAAATGTAGAAGAGTAGGGAGGTAAGGCAAAAAATAGGCCATGGATGACGAAATAATTACAATTTAGCATTAACACTGGAGTGATAGATGTGCAGATGATGATGTGCAAGTAGAGATACTGGGGTGCAAAAGAGCAAAAGGATTAGTAACAATATGGGGATGAGGTAGTTGGGTGTGCTATTTACAGATTGGCCGTGTACAGGACAGTAAGCTGCTCTGACAGCTGATGAATAAAGTTAGAGAGGGATATATACGACTCCAGCTTCAGTGATTTTTGCAATTCATTCCAGTCATTGGTATCAGAGAATTGGAAGGAAAGGCCGCCAAAGTAAGTGTTGGATTTGGGGGTGACCAGTGAAATATACCTGCTGGAGCGCGTGCTACGGGTGGGTGTTGCTATGGTGACCAGTCTGCTGAGATAAGGCGGGGCTTTACCTAGAATAGATTTGTAGTTGACTTGGAGCCAGTGGGTTTGGCGACGAATATGTAGTGAGGGCCAGCCAACGAGAGCATACAGGTCGCAGTGGTGGGTAGTATATGGGGCTTTGGTGACAATACGGATGGCACTCTGATAGACGACATCCAGTTTGCTGAGTAGACTGTTGGAGGCTATTTTGTAAATGACATCGCCGAAGTCAGGGATCAGTAGGATAGTCAGTTTTATGAGGGTATGTTTGGCAGCATGAGTGAAGGAGGATTTGTTGCATAATAGGAAGCTGATTGTAGATTTAATTTTGGATTGGAGATGCTTAATATGAGTCTGGAAGGAGAGTTTACAGTCTAACCAGACACCTAGGTATTTGTAGTTGTTGACATATTCTAAGTCAGAACCGTCCAGAGTAGTGATGCTAGGGAGGGTACAGTCAACAATCGGTTGAAAAGCATGCACTTAGTTTTACTTGCAGTTAAAAGCAGTTGGAGTCCTCGGAAAGAGTGTTGTATGGCATTGAAGCTCGTTTGGAGGTTTGTTAGCACAGTGTCCAAAGAAGGACGGATGTATACAGAATGGTGTCTGCGTAGAGGTGGATCAGAGAATCACCAGCAGAAAGAGCGATATCATTGATATATACAGAGAAAAGAGTCGGCCCAAGAATTGAACCCTGTGGCACCCCCAGAGACTGCCAGAGGTTCGGACAACAGGCCCTCACATTTTATACACTGAACTCTATCAGAGAAGTAGTTGGTGAACCAGGCGAGGCAGTCATTTGAGAAGCCAAGGCTATTGAGTCTGCAGATAAGAATACGGTGATTGACAGAGTCGAAAGCCTTGGCCAGGTCGATGAAGATGGATGGACAGTACTGTTTATCATCGATGGCGGTTATGATATGGTTTAGGACCTTGAGCGTGGCTAAGGTGCACCCATGACCAGCTCGGAAACCAGTGGAGTGGAGAAGGTGGAAAAGGTACGTGGGATTTGAAATGGTCGTTGATCTGTTTGTTAATTTGGCTTTCGAAGATTTTAGAAAGACAGGGCAGGATGGATATAGGTCTATTTGAGTCTAGAGTGTCTCCCCCTTTGAAGAGGGGGATGACCGCGGCAGCTTTCCAATCTTTGGGGATCTCAGACGATATGAAAGAGAGGCTTGTAATAGGGTTTGCAACAATTTCGGCTGATAATTTTAGAAAGAGAGGGTCCAGATTGTCTAGCCCAGCTGATTTGTAGCAACTATTTGGCACACATATTAGACATAACACTCATGCAACACTTGCTCCTATACCCTCTTTTCTTGCTCTCCAGTAGTTTCCACACCAAGGTCAAATGTCTTCTATAGATCTGACTCCCCCTTTCTTTCCTGAGCGACCAGTAAACATTAGCCCGTTTCGAGTTTCTTTTTCACGTTCTCAACAACCATTTTGCTGTCACATGTTACTGTGTTCGGAGTTTGTTATATTTATTGATGTGATTATGATAGGCTTTAGGTCAGGCCCTATTGGCCACATGCATGTGATGCTTACATGTTTCACATAAAGAGAGCAAGGTTTGAGGGAATAGGGAATGTTTTTCCTAAACAAATTAGGGATTTCGGTAACTGGACTTTTTAGCCAGAAACAAGTAATAAACTACATGGCTGAAATGATTGCAGCTTGCAGCACGGACAGCACAATAAACACAGTTGTGTTGTGGTGCCTTTTTGCCGCTGTAGGGAGGTGAGCGAGACAACTAGTGTCACACACACAAGCACTCGCTGTCATTTCTTTTAACACAGTGTGACCATAGGGCACTTTCTTGAGTCATTTGTGTTTCTTAATTATTTAATCAAGCAGTGTGCTTAAAGCATCAGACAAGCTCAGTGCATATATGGTTGATTTTATTCAAACACTTAGGGTGTGTCTGGAAAATGATTTAAGCCCTGAGCAATTATATCAAGACAAGATAGCTAAACAACCACAGGTTGCCCGGATCTGTTAGTATACTGTAATGTCACTTATCATTGATAGAACCAAAACAATAATTGCTTTGCTCATCTTTCTTCTTGGAAGCTATTGATGTCTAAAGCAGTATACTGTAAGATATCCTAACTAAGAGCTCAGAGTCTGACTCATTCCTCTCCCACACTAGATTTAGTTGTTGTAATAGGTTCCTCCAGATCAATACAGGGCTGGAAAGTAGGCCTAATGGAACAGGGTTGTGCACTGACTCAAATGTCAGAGGATTCACTGATCAACATAATATTGCTGCCTTGTTGTCAGCACTAGTTTGTCTTTGATGTTTTTGTTTGTTCCCCTTTGCATATACTGTGCAAAGCAAACATCAACCAAATAGTGAACAACTTTCACATTATAGACCTACTGTATTTATAAAATAAACAGAGAAACGTGATCAGGACAAAGTGTTCTGTTCTATCACTGTGTACTAACCAAGGTAGCTTCAATAGCTTGGTAATGCAGACTTGAAAGTCCTCTCTCTGCCCAAACATATTAGGTTTGGGCAGAGAGAGAAGTTTCAAGTCTGAATTACCAAGCCACCTTGGTTAGAAGGCCTATAATGTGAAAGTTGTTCAACCCTGATGGTGTCAAGCCCAAGCATTTTTTTAAAAGAATAAACAGAACATTTGATAGAAAACGACCATCCATTAGCCTACTGAATACTAGTGTCACTGACTGTACACATGAGGAAAGACATGTTAACAGACTCAAAGAGGCTGATCTGTTAGCCTAGATTTTACCGCAGACCGTGTGGCACCAAGCTGACACATTATTGGTGGGAACCAATCCAGGAATTTGATGGACTGAAATTGCTGTTACCATTCAAGACTTTCAACTGGAGCAGTTCTCAAATGACCCTTGAATAACAGCTACCGTACATTCAACATGAATCCAAATGCTTTTCTGTCATGTTTTGTCATTAATTATCATGTCTTGTCCCTGTGCTTCCCATTCTATTAGTTTCCCTCTGCTGGTCTTATTAGGTTCTTTCCCTCTTTCTATCCCTCTCTCTCCCCCTCCCTCTCTCACTCTCTCGCTCTCTCTTCTCTCTATCGTTCCGTTCCTGCTCCCAGCTGTTCCTATTCCCCTAATCATCATTTAGTCTTCCCACACCTGTTCCCGATCCTTTTCCCTGATTAGAGTCCCTATTTCTCTCCTTGTTTCCCGTACCTGCCCTGTCGGATCCTCATCTATAATTCACCGTGCTGTGTCTATGTTTTGCCCTGTCGTGTCGTGTTTCCCTCAGATGCTGCGTGGTGAGCAGGTGTCTGAGTCTGCTAGGTTCAAGTGCCTTCCCGAGGCAACCTGCAGTTCTCGATCAAGTCTCCAGTCTGTTCTCGTCTTTACGTGTAGTATTATGCTTTTTGTTTTGTAAAGTTTATTCTGGATTAAATACTCTGTTTTCGCCAAGTCGCTTTTGGGTCCTCATTCACCCGCATGACAGAAGGATCCGACCGAGGAATGGACCCAGCGACTACAGACGCCGTAACACTGCCGTCGAGATCCAAGGAGCCATGCTCGGCAGACACGAGCAGGAATTGTCTGCTGCTCGCCATGCCGTGGAGAGCCTGGCCGCTCAGGTTTCCGACCTCTCTGGACAGTTCCAGAGTCTTCGTCTCGTGCCACCTGTTACTTCCTGGCCTGCCGAGCCTCCAGAACCTAGGGTTAATAACCCACCTTGCTACTCCGGGCAGCCCACTGAGTGCCGCTCCTTTCTCACCCAGTGTGAGATTGTGTTCTCTCTCTCCAACCCAACACATACTCTAGAGAGAGAGCTCGGGTTGCTTACGTCATTTCACTCCTTACTGGCCGGGCCCGAGAGTGGGGCACAGCTATCTGGGAGGCAAGGGCTGATTGTTCTAACAATTACCAGAACTTTAAAGAGGAGATGATTCGGGTTTTTGACCGTTCAGTTTTTGGTGGGGAGGCTTCTAGGTTCTGGCTTCCCTATGCCAAGGTGATCGATCCATAACGGATTACTCTATAGAGTTTCGTACTCTTGCTGCCTCTAGTGACTGGAACGAGCCGGCGCTGCTCGCTCGTTTTCTGGAGGGACTCCACACAGTGGTCAAAGATGAGATTCTCTCTCGGGAGGTTCCTTCCAGTGTGGACTCTTTGATTGCTCTCGCCATCCGCATAGAACGACGGGTAGATCTTCGTCACCAGGCTCGTGGAAGAGAGCTCGCATCAACGGTGTTTCCCTGCTCCGCATCGCAACCATCTCCCTCCTCTGGCTCTGAGACTGAGCCCATGCAGCTGGGAGGGATTCGCATCTCGACTAAGGAGAGGGAACGGAGGATCACCAACCGCCTGTGCCTCTATTGCGGATTTGATGGACATTTTGTTAATTCATGTCCAGTAAGAGGCCAGAGCCCATCAGTAAGCGGAGGGCTACTGGTGAGCGCTACTACTCAGGTCTCTTCATCTAGATCTTGTACTACTATGTCGGTCCATCTACGCTGGACCGGTTCGGGTGCTACATGCAGTGCCTTGATTGACTCTGGGGCTGAGGGTTGTTTCATGGACGAAGCATGGGTTCGGAAACATAACATTCCTTTCAGACAGTTAGACAAGCCTACGCCCATGTTTGCCTTAGATGGTAGTCATCTTCCCAGTATCAGATTTGAGACACTACCTTTAACTCTCACAGTATCTGGTAACCACAGTGAGACTATTTCTTTTTTGATTTTTCGTTCACCTTTCACACCTGTTGTTTTGGGTCATCCCTGGCTAGTATGTCATAATCCTTCTATTAATTGGTCTTGTAATTCTATCCTATCCTGGAACGTATCTTGTCATGTGAAGTGCTTAATGTCTGCCATCCCTCCCATTTCTTCTGTCCCCACTTCTCAGGAGGAACCTGGCGATTTGACAGGAGTGCCGGAGGAATATCATGATCTGCGCACGGTCTTCAGTCGGTCCCGAGCCGACTCCCTTCCTCCTCACCGGTCGTATGATTGTAGTATTGATCTCCTTCCGGGGACCACTCCTCCTCGGGGTAGACTATACTCTCTGTCGGCTCCCGAACGTAAGGCTCTCAAGGATTATTTATCTGTGTCTCTTGACGCCGGTACCATAGTGCCTTCTTCCTCTCCGGCCGGGGCGGGGTTCTTTTTGTTAAGAAGAAGGACGGTACTCTGCGCCCTGCGTGGATTATCGAGGGCTGAATGACATAACGGTTAAGAATCGTTATCCGCTTCCCCTTATGTCATCAGCCTTCGAGATTCTGCAGGAGCCAGGTGCTTTACTAAGTTGGACCTTCGTAACGCTTACCATCTCGTGCGCATCAGAGAGGGGACGAGTGGAAAACGGCGTTTAACACTCCGTTAGGGCATTTTGAGTACCGGGTTCTGCCGTTTGGTCTCGCCAATGCGCCAGCTGTTTTTCAGGCATTAGTTAATGATGTTCTGAGAGACATGCTGAACATCTTTGTTTTTGTCTATCTTGACGATATCCTGATTTTTTCACCGTCACTCGAGATTCATGTTCAGCACGTTCGACGTGTTCTACAGCGCCTTTTAGAGAATTGTCTCTACGTAAAGGCTGAGAAGTGCTCTTTTCATGTCTCCTCCGTTACTTTTCTCGGTTCCGTTATTTCCGCTGAAGGCATTCAGATGGATTCCGCTAAGGTCCAAGCTGTCAGTGATTGGCCCGTTCCAAGGTCACGTGTCGAGTTGCAGCGCTTTTAGGTTTTGCTAATTTCTATCGGCGTTTCATTCGTAATTTCGGTCAAGTTGCTGCCCCTCTCACAGCTCTTACTTTCAAGACGTGTTTTAAGTGGTCCGGTTCTGCCCAGGGAGCTTTTGATCTTCTAAAAGAACGTTTTACGTCCGCTCCTATCCTCGTTACTCCTGACGTCACTAGACAATTCATTGTCGAGGTTGACGCTCAGAGGTAGGCGTGGGAGCCATTCTATCCCAGCGCTTCCAGTCTGACGATAAGGTTCATCCTTGCGCTTATTTTTCTCATCGCCTGTCGCCATCTGAGCGCAACTATGATGTGGGTAACCGTGAACTGCTCGCCATCCGCTTAGCCCTAGGCGAATGGCGACAGTGGTTGGAGGGGGCGACCGTTCCTTTTGTCGTTTGGACAGACCATAAGAACCTTGAGTACATCCGTTCTGCCAAACGACTTAATGCCCGTCAAGCTCGTTGGGCGTTGTTTTTCGCTCGTTTCGAGTTTGTGATTTCTTACCGTCCGGGTAGCAAGAACACCAAGCCTGATGCTTTATCCCGTCTGTTTAGTTCTTCTGTGGCTTCTACTGATCCCGAGGGGATTCTTCCTTATGGGCGTGTTGTCGGGTTGACAGTCTGGGGAATTGAAAGACAGGTTAAGCAAGCACTCACGCACACTGCGTGCCGCGCGCTTGTCCTAGTAACCTCCTTTTCGTTCCTGTTTCCACTCATCTGGCTGTTCTTCAGTGGGCTCACTCTGCCAAGTTAGCTGGTCATCCCGGTGTTCGAGGCACTCTTGCGTCTATTCGCCAGCGCTTTTGGTGGCCGACTCAGGAGCGTGACACGCGCTGTTTCGTGGCTGCTTGTTCGGACTGCGCGCAGACTAAGTCGGGTAACTCTCCTCCTGCCGGTCGTCTCAGACCGCTCCCCATTCCTTCTCGACCATGGTCTCACATCGCCCTAGACTTCATTACCGGTCTGCCTTTGTCTGCGGGGAAGACTGTGAGAGCCGCCAATAAACGCAGGATTAAGAGTCCTAGGTATTGTTGCGGTCAGAGAGTGTGGCTTTCCACTCGCAACCTTCCTCTTACGACAGCTTCTCGTAAGTTGACTCCGCGGTTCATTGGTCCGTTCCGTGTCTCCCAGGTCGTCAATCCTGTCGCTGTGCGATTAATTCTTCCGCGACATCTTCGTCGCGTCCATCCTGTCTTCCATGTCTCCTGTGTTAAGCCCTTTCTTCGCACCCCCGTTCGTCTTCCCCTCCCCCCCCGTCCTTGTCGAGAGCGCACCTATTTACAAGGTACATAAGATCATGGACATGCGTTCGGGGGACGGGGTCACCAATACTTAGTGGATTGGGAGGGTTACGGTCCTGAGGAGAGGAGTTGGGTTCCGTCTCGGGACGTGCTGGACCGTTCACTCATTGATGATTTCCTCCGTTGCCGCCAGGATTCCTCCTCGAGTGCGCCAGGAGGCGCTCGGTGAGTGGGGGGGTACTGTCATGTTTTGTCATTAATTATCATGTCTTGTCCCTGTGCTTCCCATTCTATTAGTTTCCCTCTGCTGGTCTTATTAGGTTCTTTCCCTCTTTCTATCCCTCTCTCTCCCCCTCCCTCTCTCACTCTCTCGCTCTCTCTTCTCTCTATCGTTCCGTTCCTGCTCCCAGCTGTTCCTATTCCCCTAATCATCATTTAGTCTTCCCACACCTGTTCCCGATCCTTTTCCCTGATTAGAGTCCCTATTTCTCTCCTTGTTTCCCGTACCTGCCCTGTCGGATCCTCATCTATAATTCACCGTGCTGTGTCTATGTTTTGCCCTGTCGTGTCGTGTTTCCCTCAGATGCTGCGTGGTGAGCAGGTGTCTGAGTCTGCTAGGTTCAAGTGCCTTCCCGAGGCAACCTGCAGTTCTCGATCAAGTCTCCAGTCTGTTCTCGTCTTTACGTGTAGTATTATGCTTTTTGTTTTGTAAAGTTTATTCTGGATTAAATACTCTGTTTTCGCCAAGTCGCTTTTGGGTCCTCATTCACCCGCATGACATTTTCATTGCACAACCTTGGGTAATACTTACAGTACCTTTACATTATACTATACTTACTGACAACTGAACGCACCAGACATTATACATAAATGAGAACAGAACACTGCCTGCCCAGTCAGCTGACCAGTGTTCGCTTGAGAACAGGATGCATCCGGTTATGTCTGACCCACTGAGGGTAGCTCACTTGTGACTAAGCACTAAAATAGCAAATACTCCTGTCAAGCAAATACATTACCTACAAAGGAACAGGTCCTAGAGTGATAACGGCATACTTCAGGAGGCTAAAGAGTATCTAGCACCAACATATTATCTTAGCCTTATTGGTGCTATTAAACAATCTCTACTGCCTTTTCAATTATTTTAATACCACATGAAGCGCCCCTAAACTGATGTCATGACATCATTTCAACAGTCCTATGAAATGGACCTTTGGAGAGTTGGGTTAAGAGAGGTTTTCAACCGCCAGACACACTCAACCTAATCTGTCAGAGTTAACCTAGCCATGCCTCGTCTGCAGTATGCACGCACTGTTTTCATTTGTCTCAGCGCCACAGTCACATGGTTGGGGAGCGAGTGAGCGGAGTGGAGGGTTGGGGTGTCCTCGCGGGTCTGACATGATTAGGAATGTTATGGCCTAGTGCTGAGTAGGCACCCGGCTTGGGTTACCTCTGGGACTGCCAATGTTAACCACGGAGTCTATTCCAGCCTCCAGCACACTTCAGTAGTCCCACATCTCACACCATCACAGTAAGGCCCAGATCCTAACCACAATCACATCGGGAGCATGGCGCACAGACAAGTCTCTGACTAGGATTTGGATGCGGCCTCTCTTCTGTCTGGACACAATGTGTCTTTTGTACAGTAACATACATTCTCCATAGAGGGACCCTGCTCTGCTGTATGTGTGGGATTGGCCTGGACATTTGAATGTGATGAGTGGGTTGTCAGACTCGGAGGAGAGTGGGAGGTTAGGCTCGGCACAGGGGATCAGGAACAAAGACAGTGACTGTGCAGAAAACAGCTGTGTTTTAACTCCTCATTGACTGTTTTCAGTCAGTCAGTAATTGTACCAGTGGATGAGCTACCTATAAAGATTGTGGGTTGAGATCCTGCAGCACACTTGCAGAAAAACATTATTAAGGGCATTCATCTGAGAACCGTAAGGGAACGGTGATCTGCAACAGCCAGACCACACCCTAGAACGAAAAGGAGAAAACAAAGGCCCAACATCAGACAGAGAAGAAGTGTGGTATTGAGACTCTAATGTCATTACCCGAATGTCATTATGGCTGGGGAGGAATATGTGCTCTGAGTGCAGTCAGGCATAAAAACTGAATTTGCTCTCATATTGTAACAACCCTAGCCAAATGTAATATCCCTATTGGAGGAGACTGTATAGTGGGCTTACATAGGCTAAGGTTGTAACAATATCACAATTCCACTGAAGAACATAGATAAAACATCAGGGATGAGGCTGTAAATACCAAAGGCAGATGCAGATCTGTTGGCAAATGAAAGAAACATTGGAAACTTGCCATCACATGGCTCAAGCTCATAGACATGGCTCAAGCTGATAATAAGGGCGGGGTTAGAAATAGCATGGAAATATTGCATGGGTTCTGAAGAGGGTGAGGAGAACTGTAAAATGCAGATCGCGAATAAAGATACGCATGTTCGTGTGTGATGAGGAATGTCACCACTACCAATGTCTAAGACAGTAAATATACCAAGCTTTTCTTTGATAGTATCCTGCACTTTTGTAAACTATGAGATAGTAAAGATAAAACAGTGGCATTATCAGTTTCTTCATAGATAGATAGAGCCGGTATCAGGCATTTTAACAAGGTATTGATAATGGTTGTCCATAGTCACGTACAGCGGCAAGAAAAAGTATGTGACCCCTTCAGAATTACCTGGATTTCTGCATAAATTGGTCATCAAATTTGATCTGATCTTCATCTAAGTCACAACAATAGACCAACATAGTTTGCTTAAACTAATAACACACAAATGATTGTATTTTTCTTGTCTATATTGAATACATAATTTAAACATTCACAGTGTAGGTTGGAAAAAGAACCCCTAGGCTAATGACTTCTCCAAAAGCTAATTGGAGTCAGGAGTCAGCTAACCTGGAGTCCAATCAATGAGACAAGATTGGAGATGTTGGTTAGAGCTGCCTTGCCCTATAAAAAAACAATCACAAAATTTGAGTTTGCTATTCACGAGATGCATCCCCTGGTGTGAACCATGCCTCGAACAAAAGAGATCTCAGAAGACCTAAGAGTAAGAATTGTTGACTTGCATAAAGCTGGAAAGGGTTGCAAAAATATCTCTAAAAGCCTCGATGTTCATCAGTTCACGATAAGACAAATAGTCTATAAACGGAGAAAGTTCAGCACTGTTGCTACTCTCCCTATGAGTGGCCATCCTGCAAAGATGACTGCAAGAGCACAGTGCAGAATGCTCAATGAGGTTAAGAAGAATCCTAGTGTCAGCTAAAAACTTATAGAAATCTCTGGAACATGCTAATATCTCTGTTGACGAGTCTATGATACGTAAAACACTAAACAAGAAAGGTGTTAATGACAGCTACTGCTGTCCAAAAAAACATTGCTGCATGTTTGAAGTTTGAAAATGTATAATTGTTTGTGTGTTATTAGTTTAAGCAGACTGTGTTTGTCTATTATTGTGACCTAGATGAAGATCAGATCAAATTTTATGACCAATTTATGCAGAAATCCAAGTATTTTCAAAGTGTTCACATACTTTTTCTTGCAAATGTATGTCACGGGTGACACGTTCTGTCCCATAAACAGCTCTTGCCATGTTAAATTGCAGATATCTTACAAAAAAAGAGGTGCATTGTTTAAAGTACGTAGGTTAAGCAAATCGGCTTGTCCCAGAAGTGATGTGTATACCTATTTTATTACAAATATAATGTGTCTCTTAGTTTTATGTCATGTCATGTTTCCGCCTTGGACATGACTCATTAGAAAGATCAGCACGGAACCTAAGCAGGGCTCTAAAGGGCAACCAATTTGGTTGCATATGCAACAGAATATGTTGCTGTGCGACCATGAGTTTTATTTAGGGAGCACTGTACGCCTATGAAAACAATCTCCCAGATAATACTTGTTGTCATGATAAGTCTGTACTGCTGTTTCTGAGTGCTCTAGATCAACAAGTGATAACGGCTTGCTTTTAGCCAAACCAGGTCAAAGATCTGACCTGGCAAAACATCTTTATCTTCCGGATCGCCGGGACCGCATTATACTTGTATTACACTTATTCATAAACCATGTCATGGGCCATTTTAAAACTACACTTTGTTCAGTCCTTTTATCTCATTGGCTAGCTAGCTAACACCCTGGTAACTTTACCACTCTATCAAAATATTTTGGGGGCACAGAAAGAAAGGAAGAGGGATAGCTTCTTCAGGAGACCGATGATGGTAGCAATGAATGAACGATCTCTTGCATGTCATCATCACAAACCTGACGCTTTTATTAAAGAGACAGTGTACACTTTTCAATGTAATGCATCTTAGGTGGATAATAGTGCTTTTATGTAATGCAGAAACATAATATTCACTGCAGGAGTGGTAGGGTATAGTCCAAAATATCTGTGGATTCATCTGGCCTATTACCTAACATTCTATAGGCCTTAGATTTGTAAATAAACTCAACCCCCCTCCTCTGATAATTCTTGCATTAAATTGCATAGTACATTTTTTATTTGCAAATCCTTGAAATTGTGAAAGCCCTCTGTATAACAATTGTAATTACATAGCAATAATGCATATAGTTTGAGGAAATATTGTACAGTACGTGTGACGTGCACCTTTTACTTGGCAGTATGAAAAGCCAGCAAAGTGCATACTTTAGAGTAGCACGATCAAATATTGCAGTCTAGTGTACTTGTTATGCCTCTGCATCTCTGTGTCATGAGGAACAGAAATACATTTACAGAGGTGTTCTATAAATGGGAGGGGTCTTTAGGCTCTCCACACAGGATACCATATACTGTAGCCTACATTAATGTGTTGGGGTAGGGGACTATATTCATCTTGAAGCTTTAATTTAGCTTCATTGCTTGCTGATATATTACAATGATCCAGGATCAATCTGACAATGCTGCCACATCCCAAACTATTGTATGTAAACAGTTTTTTAAATATACATTCAGAGTCAAAGACATACATCAACAACATCTGAAGTTGAACAGATGAACAGATTATATAATGCAGAGCTGAGGCCCACATTCTGGGAATATTTGAAGACCTACTGGAATCTCTGTGTCCTGACCTTGTGAGGCTTTTCTTGAGGGTAGGAAAAGCTTGGGTGAGGATGAGGTGCCATCTTTACAGATTTCTTGTTAAGAATATAAATCACTTTGTTTATAAGACCTTGTTACACAGTACAGTTCATGTGCTAATAAAATTGCATCATACTACACCATGATGCGCTTTCAGAAACCTGTCTCCAAGACAGTATCTATAATAGAGAGCACATGAGGTTATTGCTGAGTCACTGAAAGGCTTTACGGCACTTCCTGCGCAGCTACTGTACATGGTGTCAGAGAGAGAACCTGTGAGGGGAGGGGAGACAAGAAGACAAGGTTCTCCTCCTGTGGTTGTGATGCATCATATTTGTGTTGCTAACTTGCTACATAGCCACGTCAATCAGACGGTAAACCAAGTGCAAAGTAGGCCTACTCCACTAAATATCTGTGCTGGTAGCATTTTAATCAATTTGCCGAAGCAGTTTGTTACTGTAATGGATAACTAACTGCAGGCGCATAAAACAACACTACACTAATGCCATTCGTCAATATACTAACTCAACTAACTCATTTTTCTTTGAAGGCATCTTTTTCATTGTAATGCAATTTGCTATGTGATTTCATAAAACATTTCAAAAAGTAAGACCAGTAAATGAGTAAAGGCATCCCTGTGCATGATGTACCTAAACTGAAAATGTGCATTCCTGTCCACACATTCAATCCCTACAAGCCCCCAGTACAAACTCTAACACAGCCATTCAATGGACACTGGCTTGATGTTTTGCCACAAGATCTTTGAATTGAATGAAAGAACCCATTGACATGTTAGGAGAGACAGTCGATCCACAACAGAAAAAAAATTAGGCACGCTCCCAATAAATCTTCAGTATTCTTAACTACGGTAGGCGATCAACTGTTTGGAAAGACCCCAAAGGCTCCCAAAATTCATCCCCACCTCCCATCTAGAGGCTTTACTAGAACACTGTGTTCCCATACATCTGCTCACTGTCCTATGCAACAGCCATTGTATATATCCAAGAAACCATGGGTTGAACTCTAAACTGTGCTCAAATGTACAGAGCCTTTCTTGGGGGCTGTATTTGATTCCAGGTGAAAACTATGGGATTACTACATTTTAAAAGAAACAAGGTCTAATCCTTACATCTTTGATAAAACAGTGGTGGCTTAGTGGAGAACCGATCCAAAGAAACCTGTTTCTAGTGTGTTATTAAATCAAATTACTGAGGTATGTGGATGGACATTCTTACAAGGCTCGGATAGTAAATAATGAGTGGTGCCTATTAGACTGCACATCTGAGGTGCATAACCAACGTGCAAACATCCAAATGATTTCCTTTCAAACACATTAATAGAATCATTGTTTAAGGTTAGTGAGTAATTGAGTTTCCCATTAAGGGTTGCTATGGACAGCTGACTTTCCAATGGCAGGTCACAGTGCCACTGCGCCAAAGGCCGTAACACCGGCGTCATTAAAACCAAAGCATGTATCCCTCCACTTAGAGGCTGTCACCAAAGCATGTATCCCTCCACACAGAGGCTGTCACCAAAGCATGTATCCCTCCACACAGAGGCTGTCACCAAAGCATGTATCCCTCCACACAGAGGCTGTCAGCAAAGCATGTATCCCTCCACAGAGGCTGTCAGCAAAGCATGTATCCCTCCACACAGAGGCTGTCACCAAAGCATGTATCCCTCCACACAGAGGCTGTCACCAAAGCATGTATCCCTCCACACAGAGGCTGTCAGCAAAGCATGTATCCCTCCACAGAGGCTGTCAGCAAAGCATGTATCCCTCCACAGAGGCTGTCAGCAAAGCATGTATCCCTCCACACAGAGGCTGTCAGCAAAGCATGTATCCCTCCACACAGAGGCTGTCAGCAAAGCATGTATCCCTCCACACAGAGGCTGTCAGCAAAGCATGTATCCCTCCACATAGAGGCTGTCAGCAAAGCATGTATCCCTCCACATAGAGGCTGTCAGCAAAGCATGTATCCCTCCACACAGAGGCTGTCAGCAAAGCATGTATCCCTCCACACAGAGGCTGTCACCAAAGCATGTATCCCTCCACACAGAGGCTGTCAGCAAAGCATGTAACCCTCCACACAGAGGCTGTCAGCAAAGCATGTATCCCTCCACATAGAGGTTGTCAGCAAAGCATGTATCCCTCCACATAGAGGCTGTCACCAAAGCATGTAACCCTCCACACAGAGGCTGTCAGCAAAGCATGTATCCCTCCACATAGAGGCTGTCAGCAAAGCATGTATCCCTCCACATAGAGGCTGTCAGCAAAGCATGTATCCCTCCACATAGAGGCTGTCAGCAAAGCATGTATCCCTCCACATAGAGGCTGTCAGCAAAGCATGTATCCCTCCACATAGAGGCTGTCAGCAAAGCATGTATCCCTCCACAGAGGCTGTCAGCAAAGCATGTATCCCTCCACATAGAGGCTGTCAGCAAAGCATGTATCCCTCCACATAGAGGCTGTCAGCAAAGCATGTATCCCTCCACATAGAGGCTGTCAGCAAAGCATGCTCAGCAAGGGAATTGAGAAATCCAATGTACAGTATCTGATATCACTAGCAATGTCAATATCCGCACAGCAGATGGATGACACCGCACATCCAATATTTAGGTGAGATGCATATAACAGGCATACTGTGAAAATCTAATTGTGCATTGATGTGTAACCTAACTGTCTGCACAATGGACAAGCAGTCACAGTATCTGCAATAAGCTATTGTTATTTTTCTCCATGGTTTTGGTCGGGAACCGTAATATCCATTTCCAACGAGCTACCAATCAACTTCAGGAATGTTTCAGCCGCACAATATTAAACATTACACAGCTACAGTACATGCAGACAAGTATTGCATGAATTTCAGCAACCAACATAGAAAAATATTTAACTTTAATGTTTAATGTTTGAAAGCTAAACAATGAATGACAAGGGGACCAAGTGCAACCTGAGAAGATCTACATCTTTAGCATGCTATGCAGGTTTGACCACACCTGGTGTTTCTATTCATACTAATGACAGGGACAAATGAAGGTGTCACATGCAGGATGTGAACTTGTGAAAATACATCCTCCCAACTTGGCTGTTGACTGTTCCATTGTATAATTTCTACTTTAACTTCATATTTCCATATTTTACTATTAGTCGGGAGAGGAAGCATATAAGCCACACCTTAGTATAAACCATCCTAATGATCAATACTTTTATTTGATGGGGAAAACTACTTCAATGCTGGGACAAAGTTTACTTTCCTATGAATGAGGACATGTTGCTAGTTTGTTTTGCTTACTCAATGTTTGTTTTGTTTTAATAAGATTGAATAAGATATACCTATAGTGCCCTCACAAATAATTCATACCCCTTGATTCCATATTTTGTTGTGTTACAGCCTCAATTCAAAATTGATTAAATTGATTTTCTCACATATCTACACACAATACCCAACAAAGTGAAAACATGTTTTTAGAAATGTTTACAAATGTGCTGAAAATGAAATGCAAAAATATATAATTTACATAAGTATTCACACTCCTGAGTCAATACATTTTACAATTCTGTAATTGTTTTAAAGTCACCATTGGCCTCATGGTGAAATCCCTGAGTGGTTTCCTTCATCCCCTGCAACTGAGTTAGGAAGGACGCCTGTATCTTTCAACTACAAAAACCTCCCTCGTGTTTGTGGTTGAATCAGTGTTTGAAATGTACTGCTCGACTGGGGGACCTTGCAGATATGTGTATGTGTGGGATACAGAGATGAGGCACTCATTCAAAAATCATGTTATACATTTTTATTGCACACAGAGTGAGTCCATGCAACTTATTATGTGACATGTTAGGCACGTTTTTACTCCTGAAAATATTTAGGCTTGCCATAACAAAGGAGTTGAATAGTTATTGACTCAAGACATTTAAGCTTTTCATATTTTATAAAAAATATGAAAAACATAATTCCACCAGTGACTAAAAATCTAAATTTAATCCAATTAGTCAAAGGGTGTGAATACTTTCTGAAGGGACTGTAAATAAGTGTTTAATTGATGCACAACACCAATCTCACACAAAGAGAAGCTTTGGGGAGACATGAGTCTCTCTGTGCTTTATAGATGTACAACAGACAAAGGCTGTATATTTTGTACTTTTCAGAAGGGGGGTCATGAACCCCGCCAACATTAGAGACAGGTCAATTTACACCTCAATAATATACCATGATGAATTTTATTGATGGGACATTATTTTCCCACCGTAAAGCACCAGGCAATTACTGGCATTCTGTTTCATTACACAACACAGCGCTATTCAATTCTCATTTTATTATTGGATCCCCCTGCCACCAATTATGCTTTTGGTTTAGCCCGTTCCTTAGACACTGTGGTTTGTGAGAGGGGAAAACTATACCATACCATGGTAAATTCATAAGCACGAATAAGAATTAAAGAAAACTATTTTCGATTGCGAAGTGATGAAAATGCGCATCTCGTGTGTGAACGCTATTTCTTAAAACTAGTGATAATTGGTAACGGTTACATATATATAACATTGGTAGTATTATAAACCTTAACATATCTAGTTTATAGTAGGCTACAGCATTAGAGAAGTGCTGTTTCTATGATCCTCAGGCAGTAGGCTCAAGCAAGCCTGTTTCTCTCCCCAATCAGAGGCAGCCTGCTTGTCTCCCAATCTCTAAATCATGTTTATGAACCAATTTTATTTTTTCTTTCAATTTGACAATGTACAATAGAAACAGGGCCACCCTAGACTTCATTGATAGGGCTCCCGAATGGCGCAGAGGTCTAAGGCACTGCATCTCAGTGCAAGAGGCATCACTAGAGTTCCTGGTTTGAATCCAGGCTGTATCACATCCGGCCGTGAGTCCATTAGGGCTGTTCACAATTGGCCCAGTGTCGTCTGGGTTTGGTCGGGTATGCCGTCATTGTAAATAAGAATTTGTTCTTAACTGGATGTTCCCCCATGATGAAAGGGCACTGATCTAGCTAATGATAAGCAGAAATATGCACAAATAAATATTGGCAAGCTCATGACTCAGCCTATTTATTTATAGCCACTATGCTGTATCAGTTGAGCTACAGGTGATAATGCTTATTGCTACGTAACAAACCAGCCTGATAATATAGAGGGGGGATTGTATTTTAGATGGGGTCAGCATTTTTAAAAATGTTCATTCATTTTGTCGTACAAAAGTCAACAGAACTGACAATAAAAAAATGACATGCTAAGCGTGGTGAAGGGTACACATACAAGCATCATGGGTTATGACATTTACATTGAATTAAAGCAGGGGTTTGGTGGTGACTTTCTGAACTGCTTATTTCCAAAACATTCATTATACTCTTAGAAAGAAGGTGCTATCTAGATCCTTCAAAGGTTCTTCGGCTGTCCCCATAAGAGAACCCTTGGAAGAACCGTTTTGGGTTGCTGGTAAAAACCTTTTGGATTCCATTCCCTTTATACATGGAACAAAAAAGGGTTCTCCTATGGGGACAGCTGAAAAACCCTTT
This sequence comes from Oncorhynchus gorbuscha, assembly GCF_021184085.1. Lineage (NCBI taxonomy): Eukaryota > Metazoa > Chordata > Actinopteri > Salmoniformes > Salmonidae > Oncorhynchus > Oncorhynchus gorbuscha. Next base: position 81,235,412 of record NC_060178.1, on the reverse strand, counting down.
TGGAACCCTTTTTGCAAATAGTGTATGATTCAGAATTGAACTTCCTCCTTAGTCCCATTATAACTTTGTACTGAGTCCTTAAAGAAGGTGATTTCCAGCTATGTGTCACATCAAACATAACTCAGATCTTTAAGTGACAAATGTCATTGTCACATGCAGCCATGGAGCTGTGCTGGGGTTTTAAATGACAGACCAATGGCCTTGCAATGCATAGCCAGCAACTTAAGGGAAATCCCTGTTTGAAATTATCACAAGGCATATCCTAGTATACAAAGGCTGGGTTCAAATCAATGTTGGGTTCAAATCACTGGAAACACTTAACAAAAACTTAATTTAATAAACTATTGATAAGAAGTGTACATACTAAATTACTATTCCTGTATTAATAAACATTACAAACATTTATAATGATTTATACGTTTTGAGAAGTATTTACAGTATAAGCATTTATAATTATTATCACCAACAAATGCATGTAACATTGCACTTCCTCAAGTGAACTGTTAGTTCAGTACGGAAACCTGTCTAACCAGTGTAAGAGCTGGCACAAAACATAATTGGATGAGGATTAGGATATCAGTACGCTACCTACTCAATCTATCAAAGTAAATAAATAATATTGATATGATATCGGTTTAGCTTGGTTGAGATTCTTAACATTATGGTAAACATAATAAGTGTGGACCGAAGTCATTTTTAGAAAGAAAAATGTTTTTTGTAACATTTTAAGTATATGCATATACAGTTGAAGTCGGAAGTTTACATACACCGTAGCCAAATACATTGAAACTCAGTTTTTCACAATTTCTGACATTTAATCCTTGTAAAAATCCCCCGTCTTAGGTCAGTTAGGATCACCACTTTATTTTAAGAATTTGAAATGTCAGAATAATAGTAAAGAGAATGATTCATTTTTTTTCCATCACATTCCCAGTGAGTCAGAAGTTTACATACACTCAATTAGTATTTGGTAGCATTGCCTTTAAACAGTTTAACTTGGGTCAAACATGTCGGGTAGCCTTCCACAAGCTTCCCACAACAAGTTGGGTGAATTTTGGCCCATTACTCCTGACAGAGCTGGTGTAACTGAGTCAGGTTTGTAGGCCTTCTTGCTCGAACACGCTTTTTCAGTTCTGCCCACAAATGTTCTATGGGATTGAGGTCAGGGCTTTGTGACGGCCACTCCAATATCTTGACTTTGTTGTCCTTAAGCGATTTTGCCACAACTTTGGAAGTATGCTTGGGGTCATTGTCCATCTGGAAGACCCAATTGAGATGTTGCATCAATATATCCACATCATTTTCCTCCCTTATGATGCAATCTATTTTGTGAAGTGCACCAGTCTCTTCTGCAGCGAAGCACCCCCACAACATGATGCTGCCACCCCCGTGCTTCACGGTTCGGATGGTGTTCTTCGGCTTGCAAGTCTCCCCATTTTTCCTCCAAACATAACGATGGTCATTATGGTCAAACAGTTCTATTTTTGTTTTATCAGACCAGAGGACCCTTCTCCAAAAAGTATGATCTTTGTCCACATGTGCAGTTGCAAACCGTAGTCTGGATTTCTTATTGGAGCAGTGGCTTCTTCCTTTCTGAGCGGCCTTTCAGGTTATGTCGCTATAGGACTCGTTTTACTGTGGATATAGATATTTTTGTACCTGTTTCCTCCAGCATCTTCACAAGGTCCTTTACTATTGTTCTGGGATTGATTTGCACTTTTCGCACCAAAGTATGTTCATCTCTAGGAGACAGAACGCGTCTCCTTCCTGAGCGGTATGACGGCTGCATGGTCCCATGGTGTTTATACTTGCGTACTATTGTTTCTACAGATGAATGTGGTACCTTCAGGCATTTGGAAATTGCTCCCAAGGATGAACCAGACTTGTGGAGGTCTACAATTTTTTTCTGACGTATTGGCTGATTTCTTTTGATTTTCCCATGATAAGAGGCAGTCAAGCAAAGAGGCACTGAGTGTGAAGGTAGGCCTTGAAATACATCCACAGGTACACCTCCAATTGACTCAAATGATGTCAATTAGCCTATCAGAATCTTCTTTTTGTAAGTCGCTCTGGATAAGAGCGTCTGCTAAATGACTTAAATGTAAATGTTCTAAAGCCATTACATCATTTTCTGGAATTTTCCAAGCTGTTTAAAGGCACAGTCAACTTAGTGTTTGTAAACTTCTGACCCACTGGAATTGTGATACAGTGAATTATAAGTTAAATAATCTGTCTGTAAACAATTGTTGGAAAAATTCAGTGTCATGCACAAAGTAGATGTCCTAACTGACTTGCCAAAACTATAGTTTGTTAACAAGAAATTTGTGGAGTGTTTGAAAAACTAGTTTTAATGACTCCAACCTAAGTGTATATAAACTTCCGACTTCAACTGTATGTATCTATATTGAGCACCAACGATAAAACACCTCATTGTCTGACCTAGTGACTGGAGACAAAAGTCAGACACACATTCCAAATGATGCTACATCATATGATTCCATTATGCTCTAGTCAAGGGCTGTTAAGCAGGCCACAGTTGACTGTCTGTTGCTGTGAGACGCAACAGCTGATAGAGAGAGAGACCGCGTAAATATCCATTGTTAGTGACTGACCACTGGTTAACAAGGATACACAGTATCATACACAACTAACCCATTCACACGGATTACCTTTTGTCATTCACTGCTCATTCAAATGCTGCAGATAACATTGGAGAGATCGAAAATATAAATGGGGGAAATTAATCACTGTAGAAGACGGAATCTATTCGAGTTTCACACTATAGGCCTGGCAAGGGACTACAGATGCTTAATTTGACCAGTTTCTCACAGAAGGGAAACAGGAAATGTTAATTATTGTGTGGATTATAATTAATTGACATTTGTGTAGGGGTTGATACATTTTTAGTTAGGGTAAATCAAGTCTGAAATGTTAAAGTGGAAATCACACATTTTATAAGACTTTTTCAAAACTTGAATACACTTAAAACCTGCATGCAACAACAGGGTGATCAAATTAATATCCAACATCTGTATGTGTAGGGGGGTGATGTTATCCAGCTAGCGGAGAATGCTTTGCTGTAGACAGGATATTGAAAATGTAATGTCTTCTGCAGGTTTCAAGTAATAATTGACTTGGCCTCAAGCCCTGTCAGCCTGAATGTAATGCTTGATGGACTAATGCAAGATAATAGGCCTGCTGCATCTTTGGCTGATGGACCGTGGTCCTCTCTTTGTGTCAGCCTACATTGATAACAGCTTGGTCAATTGGTCAGACAACAGTTACAACAAAAGAGGGGTCATCAACTCAAAGATATTCAAACCTTCATAGAAATGTTCATTTAAATAACATCTCCTGCATAGCCTAATATTTCAGCTAAATAAATAAACATCTCCATAATTAATAGGCCTACCAAAATATAGCATATAGTCATTTTGAGATTGCTTTTGTCGTGTGACAAAAGTGACAGTAAAACGTTGAGACAGCATTCTTTCTTTACATTGAGGAACACCCCTCCTCCAATCATGCATCAATGCAAATTCTACATAATTCTAGTATAATGTCGTACCACCCAAGTCAATTTGGCTTTTTACAAGTGCTAAACACAAACTTTCGAATTCTAATATAAACTGACAAGGCTATAGACTACAATCAAATAGCCTAGACTGTCATGTTTCCATTCATTCCGACCCGCTGTCCTTCAGTCATCAAAGCTCAGTGGCTTGCTGACACACTTGTTTAGGGCTTTATCCTACCACGGTGCAATTGTCCCATACAGGGCTATTCTCTCATTGTTTCATGTCGAATCATTGTAGACCTACCAATCGGTATAGGCGGCCGAAGTAATTAGCATACCTTTGTATTTTTCGAGGACATCCTCATACGCTTGAAGGTATTCCTTTTCGTCGGCGAGCATATAACCTGCCGGCGTCGCGTTGTAGTGAGCCATTACCCGAACTCCACCATAGGGCTCTCTATAGGCTAAACATTCACCAGCCGCTGTGGCGAGTGTGTAGCCTAGTTCTAGTTGCGGGACAGGGATCCGGACAGAGGATTGACCGGTGCCGTTGTTACTTGGAAGGAAACGCCCCTATACCCCTCCCCAGTAGGTCAAACCACCACTAGGCGAGACTTCTTCTCCGGTTTCATGAGAAAATCTCGTGTGTGTTCTGTGACAGTCTGGGAGGGATTGAGGGGAGAGAGGGCTGCTGGACATAATAAATGCCATCCCATATCAAGCGGGCGCGCCTGTGCAATACTAATGCACGCGTCTCCCCTCCCTGCTCTCTCTGCGGAGTCCACCATGACTCCAATTCCAGTAATACCAGAACACTAACGCGACGATAACAGAATCACTCAGCATCAACTGCTGTGCAAAATAATCATTAATAAGCACTGATGCCAGTGAATTAAAGACAGTCCACAACGTTTCCATTCCATGAAAATGTGCCTATAGCTTGATAATTTAAGCATAGGAATAGGATACTCGCTATCCAATTGTCTCACTTGGTTGGCCTTGCCTTATTAGGTAGGTCTATTTCCAATCCAACATACCTCACTCAATAGAGGCATGAAAAGGATGACAACTATCATAATTCATAAATCAAGGCCTACATAGTGCATTTGTTATAACATAGAGATGCTTCAAAATAATGTCACACGGATAAAAAAAACTATTATTTGTGTTATAAATATGATACACTGAGCTGGAAGATTGTATATTTGTCTGTCTGTTGCATTGAGTCTGCTGAAGTCCCGGTTCTACAGCAGGCAGAGGAGATGTCCTCACAGGTCCTAATACTAAAAGGGTTTAATTCCAGAGGAAATGCAGTCTAGGTTAAACAGATGGTGCTGATGATGATGCATTTCAACACAGTCTAGGTTCCATTCAACCAGATTCTTTCCATAAAATATAGAGAATCAATAGGAAAATAGTTTACTTTCTAAGTAGAAGTGATCAAGACTGGTATGGACAATTTAGGGCTGGGCGATGTGGCCTAAAGATCATACCTCAATTTGTTCTAATTTATGGACGATTCGACATGTTTTCTCAAGATAAGCTTTGTTGTACAATTAAAGGTCAAGTACACTGCATTTGAAACAGTCAGCAATAATCTAATGAATTCAGGGCTTGTGGAATTATACCTAGGCTAAATATAAGCATTCCACAACCATAGGACCCACTAATAATTGTATTATCTTATCAAAATAGTTTAACCTGCTTTTTTGAAATAATTACTGATATGGCTTTCAATTCTGTCTATGAAAATGCACTTTGTTGCACATTTAACCAGAACCGTGCATAATGCGCATTCACTAATAATGGACTAACTTATTGTAGCAGGCATTATAGAAAATTATTTACACAGGTCTCATGAACAATTTCTCAAGCACAAGCCCATGCAGAGTCGATTAGCCATCTTTATATTTAAAGTTTAGCCAACTTGGATCCATTTTCTAGCTAACAAGGAAGAACAGTTGAATTGTTATTAACACACCCTTTGATCTGTCTTCAAATGTTTGAACAGCATGCTAGCCTGTCCACTTTGTTCAGATGTTGAAATCAAGTAACCTACTCAGGGCTGGCACACTTTTTTTTGGTGCTGTCCGGACTAGACGACTATGTTTGGTTCAGGTTTTGTCCGGTCCGGACCAGCCTTGATTTGGCCCAAACATAGACATTTATAAATGACATATTTTTAACTTTCATTCAGAACCAAAAATGTACCTGATTTCAACGTCCGTAAAATACGTCTTTTCACCTTTCATTCAGAACCTAAATTGAACCTAACTTCAACGTCAGAAAAAATATGCATTTTAGACGTCTTTTCAACATCATTTTGCTTACTAGAACTATTCTTGTAGGGGAACAATTGTTTTGTCTCGCCAGGAACGGCCCTGAACCTACCTTGTTTCTCAGAATGAGTTGCCAATTCCTTATATAATTGTGCTTTATGCTTATTGCACAATTATAAAACACAGACTAGACAGCTAGTTTAACAGTCTTTGGCTAAAATGCTGCTTGTGGTACGTGGTACTGCAAAGCTGTGTGTGACAACCTGTGTCACGACTTCCTCCGAAGTCGGTCCCTCTCCTTGTTCGGGCGGTGTTCAGCGGTCGACGTCACCGACCTTCAAGCCATCGCTGATCCATTTTTCATTGGTTTTGTCTCGTCTACCTTCACACCTGGTTCCAATCCCATCAATTTCATGTTGTGTATTTAACCCTCTGTTTCCCCTCATGTCCTTGTGATTATTTGATTGTATGTTATGTGCAAGTTATGTTCTGGTGTGCAACGGGTTTTGTACCCACTTTTATTATTTTGTGTATTTTGGTTTTCTGAGTTTTGTGAGCACTTATTAAAACAACTCTGTTTATACCAAGTTCGTTCTCCTGCGCCTGACTTCCCTGCCACCAGCACACACCCACTACAACCTGAGCATTACTTTTCCAGAATCAATGTTAATTTATACTCTTATTTTAGTAGTATCTGCTCTGCAGGCAATTTGAGGAGTTAAGACATAAAAAGAGTATGGTTAGAAAGGTTAACGTGTCCTCTTTTACAGTAAAGAAATGTCTCAATGTGTTTTGGTGTCCATATGACCCATTCTAATGGACCAAACCTCATATGCAAATAGTATCAGAGAGGAAGAAGTGATCTCTCATCTTTGTTGTTGTGAGTGGCAGTGGGAGGGGCGTGGTGTGTGTGTGTGTGTGTGTGTGTGTGTGTGTGTGTGTGTGTGTGTGTGTGTGTGTGTGTGTGTGTGTGTGTGTGTGTGTGTGTGTGTGTGTGTGTGTGTGTGTGTGTGTGTGTGTGTGTGTGTGTGTGTGTGTGTGTGTGTGTGTGTGTGTGTGAATGGAAAGGCGCACAGACACAGCAGAAGGAGTTTACAAACTATCCTTACAATAAAATATTGCCGTTTTGAAACTGCAGTAAAGGTGCAGTAACTGAAATTACACTGCAAACACCCTGCAATACAAATGGCGTTACTTTGGACTAGAGGTCGACCGATTATGATTTTTCAACGTCTATGCCGATACCGATTATTGGAGGACCCAAAAAAAAAAGCTGATACCGATTAATCAGCTGATTTTTAAAAAATTATGCATTTGTAATAATGACAATTACAACAATACTGAATGAACACTTATTTTAACTTAATATAACACATAAATAAAAATCAATTTAGCCTCAAATAAATAATGAAACATGTTCATTTTGGTTTAAATAATGCAAAAACAAAGTGTTGGAAATGTAAAAGTGCAATATCTGCCATGTAAAAAAGCTAACGTTTGAGTTCCTTGCTCAGAACATGAGGACATATGAAAGTTGGTGGTTCCTTTTAACATGAGACTTCAATATTCCAAGGTAAGAGGTTTTAGGTTAATTTATACTCTTATTTTAAATATACTATTTATAGGATTATTTCTCTCTATACCATTTGTATTTCATATACCTTTGACTATTGGATGTTGTTATAGGCACTTTAGTATTGCCAGTGTAACAGTATAGCTTCCGTCCCTCTCCTCGCCCCTACCTGGGCTTGAACCAGGAACACATCGACAACAGCCACACTCAAAGCAGCGTTACCCATGCACAGCAAGGGAAACAACCACTCCAAGTCTCAGAGCGAGTGACGTTTGAAACGCTATTAGCGCGCACCCTGCTAACTAGCTAGCCATTTCACATCGGTTACACCAGCCATTAGGCTGATAAGCTTGAAGTCATAAACAGCACTGTGCTTGCGAAGAGCTGCTGGCAAAATGCACGAAAGTGCTGTTTTAATGAATGCTTACGAGCCTGCTGCTGCCTACCATCACTCAGTCAGACTGCTCTATCAAATCATAGACTTAATTATAACATAACACACAGAAATACGAGACTTTGGTCATTCATATAGTAGAATCCGGAAACTATAATTTCGAAAACAAAATGTTTATTATTTCAGTGAAATATGGCACCGTTCGGTATTTTATCTAATGGGTGGCATCCCTAAGTCTAAATATTCTTGTTACATTGCACAACCTTCAATGTTATGTCATAATTACGTAAAATTCTGGCAAAATTAGTTCACAATGAGCCAGGCAAATTAGGCTGCCCAAACTGTTGCATATACCCTGACTCTGCGTGCTATGAACGCAAGAGAAGCGACACAATTTCACCTGGTTAATATTGCCTGCTAACCTGAATTTCTTTTAGCTAAATATGCAGGTTTACAAATATATACTTCTGTGTATTGATTTTAAGAAAGGCATTGGTGTTTATGGTTAGGTACAGTCGTCCAACAATTGTGCTTTTTTCGCAAATGTGCTTTTGTTAAATCATCCCCCAGCATTGCATCGATTATATGCAACGCAGGACACGCTAGATAAACTAGTAATATCATCAACCATGTGCAGTTATAACTAGTGATTATGATTGATTGATTGTTTTTTATAAGAGAAGTTTAATGCTAGCTAGCAACTTACCTTGGCTTCTACTGCATTCGCGTAACAGGCAGGCTCCTCGTGAGGCAGGTGGTTAGAGCGTTGGACTAGTTAAGGTTGCAAGGTTGCAAGATTGGATCCCCCAAGCTGACAAGGTGAAAATCTGTCGTTCTGCCCCTGAACAAGGCAGTTAACCCACCGTTCCGATTTCCGATTGTTATGAAAACTTGAAATCGGCCCTAATTAATCGGCCATTCCGATTAATCGGTTGACCTCTACTTCGGACGCAGTATTTGCAGCATACTACAGTTACACTGTACTCTAACTGCAATCAAAAAAATAAACATGAGAAGAAGCGAACATAAACGCACATACCAAATTAAAATAAAACTAGAGTCTTGTGATATAGGCTTTTGGAATATTACGCAAAAACATACATTTGAATTAATCAAATAAATTCAATACATTACCCAGCCCTGGGACGACTGTCACAGAGATATGAATAAGATTAACAAAATGGGCGAAATCAGAGGGCAAATATTCTACAATATCAGGCATCACTAGGAAAGGGACAGATGCATCCACCTGAACAATGATCACATCCTGCCATCAGGCAGATTCAGGACTTGCGAATTGAAGAGATTATTTTTTCAAACTAGCAAATAATCTTTTGATCCTGATATTCAGCTAACAGAAAATATGGATTTTAGGCCTACATCTTGAGCAAAACAATAGGACCCCTGTTAGAAACATCAAATAGCATTTTCAAACCAAGCAACACATTAAAGGTTGTACATGTGATAGGTAATAGCATGTAGCCTATTAAGTGTAATAACACAATGTTTGTTCTACAATTATATCCCATTGGATTACGATATGATAGTTTACTGTTTCCATTTTTTTCATCAAAGCTAAAATATTCTGTTGATAAATGTCAACAGAAAGATTCTGAGAGGTCACCAAGAAGGGAAAGGAGGTGAGCGAGACAGCACACCCTGCAGATGTGCCAAGTGAGTCCATACCATTTCCAACCAAATACTCACCTTTTATAGTCCTGAGCATATGACTAAGGATTCATTCCTGAATTGAAAAGTGCATGGACCTATTATAGCCCCTTCTATGCTACTGAACTGAAACTATGGTCCAAGAACAGTCTTTTTGCAAAAAAGAAAGAAAAAAAATGCATTTAGCAAGGTCGCCCCTAGAATGTATAATTACTACTCTCATTTGTTTCACAGACTTCATTTACAGTAAATCACACAGTTCAACTACTACAATAGCTTGCTGTCCTGTGAAATTCTTAGTTTATGGCACAGAAGTTTGTCAAATAATTCCAACCGCATTTGAATGATTAAAAACATTCTGTAATCAAATAAACAGCATCAGACCAACATAAAAGTTGCAATCACAAAGGCCCTGCAGCTGGTGTTAGCCCATGCAATACTACATGATTAATAAACCAACGTATTAGAATGAATAATCAAATTCCGATTCTAGTAGCCTAATGCACAGCATATGCACAGGCCATGATCACCGCTCGTTGCACCTTCACCTAAAGAACTCAATCTCAACAGCCAATCTTGGATTGCCCCCAGGTGGTGAGGGTAGGCAACAGCACCTCCGCCATGCTGATCCTCAACACAGGGGCCCCCCAGGGGTGTGTGTTCAGCCCCGTTCTGTACTCCATGTTTACCCATGAACTCCAACTCTATAAACAAGTTTTCTGATGACAGTGGTAGGCCTGATCACCAACAATGATGAGACAGCCTACAGGGAGGAGGTTAGTGCCCTGGCAGAGTGGTGCAGGGGTAGTAACCTCTCCCTCAACGTCAACAAAATGATGAGGCTGGTCGCGGACTACAGGAGATAGCAGAGAGAGCACGCCCCCATCCACACCGATGGGGTCACTTCGGGACGCTGAATACATTTGACATGGCCCCTAAGAAACTTGACATGGCCCCCTCACAAACTTCTACAGATGCACCATCGAGAGCATTCTGTTAGGCTGCATCACCGCCTGGCAACTGCACTGCATGGCTCTCCAGAGGGTGGTGCGGTCAGCCCAACACATCACCAGGGGCACACTGCCTGCCCTTCAGAACATCTACAGCACCCAGTGTCATAGGAAGGCCAAAAAGACCATCAAGGACCTCAGCCACTCGAGCCACGGCCTGTTCACCCTGCTACCATTAGGTAGATGGAGACACATACACATGGTTAGCAGATGTTAATGCGAGTGTAGCGAAATGCTTGTGCTTCTAGTTCCGACCATGCAGTAATATCTAACAATTAATATAACCTAACAATTTCACAACAACTACCTTGTCCACACACGTGTAAAGGAATGAATAAGAATATGTAGATACAAATATATGAATGGGCGATGGCTGAACGGCATAGGCAAGATGCAGTAGATGGTATAGAGTACAGTATATACATACGAGATGAGTAATGTAGGGTATGTAAACATTATATAAAGCGGCATTGTTTAAAGTGGCTAGTGATACATTTATTACATAAATTTCAACATTATTAAAGTGGCTCGAGATGAGTCAGTATGTTGGCAGCAGCCACTCAATGTTAGTGATGGCTGTTAACAGTCTGATGGCCTTGAGATAGAAGCTGTTTTCCAGTCTCTCTCTTTATATGTGTATTCTAGTCGTGGCTCAACCTATATAACTGCTGCACACCATTTCTATTCATATAGTGTCCATACTGTCTATACACACCATTTATATATGCTGTGAAAGAAAATGTTATTGTCTCAAGAAATAAGCCTTGAATTGTACACAGCATCTCCTCTCACTCCATCTTGGTTTGTGCAGGTAACTGTGAACTCCTCCTCAGACGAATTGGCAGTACGCCCAGAACATTGCTCTGGGAACCAAAATAAGTATCTCAGTTTTAAGGTCCCAGCTTTGAGAGAAAAAGTCTCGTCAGTCACATGCAGGAGGCAACGTTAATAAAGAATCATGTAAATTATGCTTATATGACTTGTTTGTGCAGCCGCATATAAGGACTGAAAGGGAACGCCCTCTGATTTTTCACAAGCTTGCACTGAGTTTGTGAACATCTCCAGCCGTGATAATAAAGATTGATATGATTTACATTGAATTTGAGTCCTTAGTGGTGAATTTCCACAACAATACACTGAGTGTAAAAAACTTTAGGAACACCTTCCTAATATTACTTTGCATCCCCTTTTTGCCTTCAGATCAGCCTCAATTTGTCAGGGCATGGACTCTACAAAGTGTCAAGCATTCCACAGGGATGCTGGTCCATGTTGACTCCAACACTTCCCATAGTTGGCTGGATGTCCTAGGAGGGTGGAAAATTATTGATACACACGGGAAACTGTTGAGCATGAAAAACCCAGCAGCATTTAAGTTATTGATACACTCAAACTGGTGAGCTTGGCACCTACTACAATACCCAGTTCAAAGGCACTTTAAATATTTTGTCTTGCCCATTCACCATTTTAATGGCACACATTTGTAATAGTATAACTTTAGTCCGTTCCCTAGCCCCGAACCGGGCAAGAACCAGGGACCCTCTGCACACAGACAACAGTCATCCAGAAGCATCGTTACCCATCGCTCCATAAAAGCGAACGAGCTAGCCATTTCACATCGGTTACACATACACAATCTATGTCTCAATTGTCTCAAGGCTTAAAAATCCTTTAACCTGTCTTATCCCCTTCACTGATTGAAGTGGATTTGACAACTGACATGACTAAGGGTTCATAGCTTTCATCTGGATTCACCTGGTCAGTCTATGAAAGAGCAGGTGTTCCTAATGTTTTGTATACTCAGTGTATTCTGGACTCTGACATCACTCATTGTGATATTGCTAGTTATGATATTTCTGATGTTTTTTTTACTTTTTGGATTATTTGTGTATTCTTATTGTATTGCTAGATATTACTGCACTGTTGGAGCTAGAACCATAAGCATTTCAGTGCATCTGCGATAACATCTGCAAATCTGTGTAGGTGACCAACAAACTTGTATTTTATTTTATTGGATGGACAATAGAATAGAGGATGTAATGTGAGCATTCCCAGACTGCAAATAACACACCTCAGCTATACAGGTTTTTACAGTAGCCTAATTATCTAATTTGTTTATTGACTTATGAGACAGAAGCCTATAGTACAAACATGTGTCTTTGTCTAAATTGGACATGCATCAGAAGTGACAGCGGCTGACATATGGGAGTGTCCACTGTCCAGCAGCAGCGTCAGTCTACTGTAATTATGCAGAATAAATAAAAAGCCTGTCGCCTATTTATACTTGTAAAAAAATCTACAATGCATCACAGCACAGTGGCTAAATGTGGCATATCTGATAGATTTGCAAAATCAATGGGTCTATTTTATGTTATATTATCAGCAGCAGTACAAACAATGAAATATTGACACTCACCTGCAATCCTGAGCACGGCTCTCTCTGCTGGATCCAAAACGGATCCTCCCTGAATTTTTCGTTTATGTCGCTCGTGTCTGGGTAGGTTCCAGGGTAACGTGTCCCCTGGTGCCGGTGAGACCGATCCAGATTTAAAACTATAATCATCTTCATCCGAGAAATCAGCCGATGAAGACATGGAACAGTGAAGGGAAGCGTTGCCCGAACCGGAGCTCTGATAAAACAATAGAAATGAATTATCAATGTGTTGCGAGGCAACACACATACAGCAGACAGACACAATGAAACATTTCTCACCATCGCTGCACCTACGTTTGCCTAAACTGATGCGCGTAACCTAGTGTAAATGCACATTGATAGCTCAAGGGAGGCACCGTAGCGTGAGCCACTAGCTCGCCTAGCAATGATCTCTGTCTGATTCAACAATAAAAAGAAAATGCACAAGCAGGCATCAAGAAGGAAAATCGATTGTATCTGGCTCCCCCGCCAGGCCAGAAATAAGACTTACCGCTGTATACATGGTGTCGGTTGAATAATATCGAAATCCTTTATCAATTTGCTGCAAGCTCAGGCAGCGGCGAGTTATGTCATTTAAAAAAAAATCAGAACCACACCCTTCTAGCGATGCACTCTGCCCATTAAGTTAGCGAAGTCTCTCCTTTGAGATGCAATTATGTCAAGTCCCCAGAACAGAGTGCGAATAGATTGGGCCAAGGCGAGCAGAATGCGATGCTAGGGCTGTAGCATGTCAACGCGTCACCATCCTAGGATACAGAAGAAGACGGGTGGAGACTAGAGAGGATCCCAGCGCTCTGGTCCTGATTATTCAATCGGGAAACTGTGGCCAATGTCGCTGTGTTACAGCCCCCTCCTGGGTGGGTACGTGCATGTCTAGTGGTGACTGCGTAGCCTCCACGTTTACGGTCGAAAACCAATCAGAAATCCAGACTGGTCCATGAACATCCTTTTGTCATTAACCTGGTCTCATCAGCCATGCACAGCCGCGTTGTTGTTTTGCTGCCTGATGCGCATGTGCTTGCACTGTGTGCCATTGACTAGAATTGTTGTTAGTTGACAATGAATGTGCAATTTTAGAGCACTATCCTTAACATCAAAATAAATGAACAAATATCTGGGTTCTTAAGGCTTATTCATTACAACCTATCTCTGTCTGCCTGTGTCTGGCTCTGTCTGTCTGCCTGTCTGTAGGCTGTCTGCCTTGGCCCTGTGATAGGGTAAGGGGGCAGATGCATAACAAATACTTTGCCACAGCGTATGTTGGCACATCCAGACAGGGTGTGGCTGGTCAAAAAGCAATAGGGCATACCAGTCACATGTGGACTTCGATTGCAAAATTATAGAACTGCATTGCTGTTTGCAATCTGAACAAGAGTAGGACATTGACAGTTACCTTTTTCACAATCACCAACCTGTTCCCAGCATGGATTGTGACTATTTGCTGTGGTCTGAGTATCTATCAACAAAGCATTTTCTTGCTCAATGGTGAGCACAAATGTGCTTGCAATTATGCAAACAATGCATGATTTGACTTAAATATAATGATCCATAAACTTTGGCTGTGCATTTATTGCATTTGAGTGATCATCAATCTTTGTTATACCCTCCAAATATCAATACCACTTCAAGGTTTTAGACTACTGAGTCATGGTCATATCATATTGTCGGAAAATTAGGGGGTTGCCCTGACCAGGATTCGAACCCAGGTCCAGCGACCTCAGCTGTTAATGGGGCCGCTAGGTGTTAGGTTAAAGTAACTGTCCAGTGAAAATCTCACTTTTAAAATATCATATTCTGTTAACTCATACCCAAACAATGGAGTTGACTCATCCTATAGTCATATGTGGCCAAAGCATAATTTGGAGGGGAAAAAAACACTTCAAAAACTTCACCTCAAACTGGTATCTCAAACAGATTGTTTAATTAACAAATGCTTGATATTTCCTCATGGAGGATGATGTCATCATCCTGAGGAGGATGAGCTGGCCAATCAGCAGTCTACTGACATTAATATTTTTAAGGCTGTGGCTGCAGAGCCCGACTTTTCCCAGACTAAAGCCTATGAGCATGTGCAGATCGTGTTCTATACTTTACACAGAGTCACTGCTCTAGCTATAGAGAAAAGGCAACTCTTACAAATGATAGACTTACCAATTTAATAAAGTTAGATCAAAAGTGAATCTATGTCTGCATGATCACATAATGATCGTATTCTACATAACTGAACCGAATATAATAGCATAGTATAACATTACTGTAAAACAAAAACACCACTGCATTTTCAGCGTGCACCACAAGGCAAAATACTTGACTATGCTACAGTTGGTTAACACCATCTGCTCTAAAATTTGTTCACTGTACATCATTCAAAACAACACTGTAGGCTACTTCTAAACAACACTGTATAACAAGAAGATCTAAATGCATATCCCCATGAAACTGATTGAGATCAAATGGTTGGTATTCAAATGCTGCATGAAAGTTTTACTGATAAAACTTAAAGAATTATCATTCAGGATTGACAGTTGGAAATGTGAAGGGAAGACCACAACCATGTGTGTTAATAAGTAGAGGTAAAGAAACAGATGCATAGAACGTGATCCGCACATGCCCAGTAGCTTCGGGACCTTTAGTCCGGGAAAAGGGGTTTGGGAAAAAAGGTCTGAGAAAGGTTGGATCAGCAGCCACTCCATATATTTGTAATGACCACTAGAAGGCCACACCACTATTGTTGGGGTAAGCCCACACCATTCCAACACACAAAATCTGCTTTTTAACATACTTAATTGCCATTTATTGGAAGGAAAACTATTTCACTCATATTTGAATTAATAATAGGCCATATTTCATAGAAATCTGGAAAGACTGGACAGTTACTTAAATGTCGCTACAATGCTTCGGCCTATAATATCTTTATTGTGACCATAGTGTTATAGAGAAACCCACCACCTCAAACAAAGCATAACTAAACACTTGTTTTAGGAGATTGCAAAGCCCGCCCGCCACATACTTGGTGAGTCACCACTCTTACTCAACGTACTTTTTTCTCGGTTACGTCAATCGCGTTGAATATTGGTAGTAACGTTCTCCATATACATTCCTAAAAGACTACAACACCCATAATTATGTCAGGAACAAGACAATAACAATTGCATTGATGTGATGGGTTAATCTTTGCTTTCATACTTTCTTATGTGTGAATTGAAAAAGTCCCATAGTAATTTAGAATAATTATTTTAAAAAGTGTTCAATGGTACTCTATTGCTATTACCATATATTGAATAATAAATTAAGAATCAATATATTTCTTGAGAACTTGAGGATACAGAGAAAATGATCCATCAGTAAATGTCCATGTTTACAAAAACTAAACATGATACAGTTGGGAAAAGAAACATTAAAATTGACATTGATGATCTATGGTAAATAGGGCTACACAATTGTTTTATTTATTCTAGAGGTAATTGTAATATTGGCCATTTGAATCAATGTAATCACAACACAAAGAGGTTCAGTAACTTCATGATACTCAGTTGTAACTTGAAAGTCCAAACTGAGCTAGATTTATCCAGAGTAAACTAAGAAAATGTAGACACCCAAAAGCACATATGCACCAACCTTCATCTTCCAGCACTACATCCTGTTTTCCCCCCAGTAGCCTGAGTTTGGCATATGGTGAGGTTTAAGGGTTGTATCCTACAACTGAGATGATTGTTAATATAAACAATCTAGAATAATTAAGTTGCAGCAACATTATGACATGGTATATGTCAAATGTTTGTTTGATGCCTGTGTCAACACGCAAATGACAACATGGGCAATATCAAGAAATTGAATAAATTTTAAGGCTTCAACTTTAACATTTGTCAGTGTTCATAAAATGTCAATCTGCAATAGCTTTTCGAATAACAGCGTACCAAGGCATGATGTGGTACAAAAGGCCAATCAATTGAAGGAAAACTGGCGCTTAAAATCCCCAATGTCAATGGGGATTACGCGCGCATTTTAAATTGGATACTAAATTGGTAATTAATTTAAGGAAACATATCATCGATGTAGCCTATACTTGTCAATTGAAAAATATATTTTTTTAATCGGCCTGGTGTTAATTGACTATGCAGATTTAATTTAGAATAGATAGCATAAATGACTATGGCTGCTGGATTTAGGCTATATTACCCAATAATATACCTACGGGTTTGCGTGTTGGGGTGACTTGTACTGAGTGATAGAAGTCTGGAAGGACTCTCTTCTTCACTTTTCGTTTTCTCACAGTTGTGGATGAGTCACTTTGATGCTCACTCTCGGGAATTTCGACAAGAGGCTTTTCCTCTGCAGCTCGAGCGCGCGCCCTCCTGGCATGGAGCGGGCTGTGCCTGAAGCCCTGTAAAAACATGGCACATCATGTCCAAAAGGAGAGAGAAAAATATGCTGAAATCATTTAATATGCTTGAGACATATAACTATTTGGAAGATCAATATATTATTATGAATCACACAGACACATATTACTATTAATGGATGAAACTGGGATTTTGTATAGCTACACGATCTAATAGTATAAACATGTAATTAAGTACACTGAACAAAAATATAAATGTAAAGTGTTGGTCCCATGTTACATGAGCTGAAATAAAATATCCCAGAAATGTTCCATTTGTACAACATGCTTATTTCTCTTAAATTTTGTGCACACATTTGTTTACATCTCTGTTAGTGATCATTTATTCTTTGCCAAGACAATACATCCACCTGACAGGTGTGGCATATCAAGAAGCTGCATAATCACGACACAGGTGCACCTTGTGCTGGGGGACAATAAAAGGCATCTCTAAAATGTGCAGTTTTGTCACACAACACAATGCCACAGATGTCTCAAGTTGAGGGAGTGTGTAATTGGCATGCTGACTGCAGGAATGTCCACCAGAACGGATGCCAAAGAATTTAATGTTAATTTGTCTACCAGAAACATTGTTTTGGAGACCGCAAACCATGTGTATCCAAGCCAGCCCAGGACCTCCACATCCGGCTTCTTCACCTGCGGGATTGTCTGATACCAGCCACCCAGACAGCTGATGAAACTGTGGGTTTGCACAACGGAAGAATGTCTACACATGTCTGCACAAACTGTCAGAAACCGTCTCAGGGAAGCTCATCCGCGTGCTTGTCAACATCACCAGGGTCTTGACGTGACTGCAGTCTGGCGCCGGACCCGACTTCAGTGGGAAAATGCTCACCTTCGATGTTGAAACCACGGATGAATCCCAGTTTCAACTGTACCGGGCAGATGGCAGACAGAGTGTATGGCGTTGTGTGGGTGAATGGTTTACTGATGTCAACATTGTGAACAGAGTGCCCCATGGTGGCAGTGGGGTTATGGTATGGACAGGCATAAACTATGGACAATGAACACAATTGGATTTTATCAATAGCAATTTGAATGCCCAGAGATACTGTAACGAGATCCCGAGGACCATTGTTGTGCCATTCATTCGGTGCCATTTCGTCATGTTTCTGCATGATAATGCACGGCCCCATGTCGCAAGGATCTGCACACAACTCCTGGAAGCTGCACATTTCCCAGTTCTTCAATGGCCTGCATGCTCACTAGACATGTCACCCATTGAGCATGTTTGGGATTCTCTGGATCAATGTGTATGACAGCATGTTCCAGTTCTCGCCAATATCTAGCAACTTCGAACAACCATTGAAGGGGAGTGGGACAACATTTCACAGGCCACAATTAACAGCCTGATCAACTCTATGAGAAGGAGATGTGTCACGCTGCATGAGGCAAATAGCAGTCACATCAGATACCGACTGGTATTCTGATCCATGCTCCTACCTTTGTTAAGGTACAGTATCTGTGACCAACAGATGCATATGTGTATTCCCAGTCATGTGAAATAAATAAATTAGGGCCTAATGCATTTATTTCAATTGACTGATTTCCTTATATGAACTGTAACTCAGTAAAAATTTTGAAATTGTTGCATGTTGCGTTTTATTTTTGTTCAGTGTAGTTGGTTTTTAATGTACAATTTGTTTTAGCCTAGATAGGCATATTTTGACATTTTTCATTACAACATGGATTATTTTGTCAGAATTACAGTCAAACTGCAGAAAGTGCAGAATCAGTCACTTTATTTATTGATCACACTATGTCTAACAATATCACACCAACAACTCCAAAAAGTATACCGGTAAAGTATAATAAAAGTAACACAGAGCACCATTATACTTCCTTCACAATATATAAATAAAAAAATGGCTACTTACTGACCTTGACAGAAGTAATAGCCTAACCAATGATTGATTACCTCTGATCGAAAATGATGCGTCCGGAGACCAGCTTCTAGGACAAATGAAAATATTTTCTAACACTCGGATACCTTCAAACACACCACCTATGAGGCCTGTTGTCTATGGCTACATTTAGGATATCATAATGATATCATAGGATACCATTAGACAAATTAATACTGTCTACGTTACAGTACACTTGTGAATAAGGTGGACAAGATACATTTGCACACTGACAGTAGCCTAATAGATGATTTCATCCTCAAGGCTATGCACATAGCAGTCTAAACTCTATAGGCTATGTTTTTCTGCTGAAAATAATGGCAATTCAAGTGTGTCAAGTCGCTAAGAATAGCACATGGTACAGTTTAGGTTATAACCTATTTAACAGGTTATCGTGTGAAAATGCTTGAACATATAACAGACATGCCACGCATTTGGTTTGGTGGATTAGCCGCACTGCTTGGAGATGCTGACGCCTCTACTCACCGCGACTCCTTGAGCGCCCTGAAAGCACGGATTTAATAGGATGTTTCCCGTTACGAAGCCTCCGATGCCAGCAACAGAAAAAGAGAATTGTTGCAATAGTTCCCACCAATAGCAGCAACAATAACAAAACAACTTGAATACTATACGGTCTCAATAAAACCAAAAACGCCGCAGCAATCATTATAAAACGCGATGTAGTGCAGCGCCTTCTCCACACAGATATCCGGCTCCACGTATGCTGCCCTAAATGCTGAAAGCGAACCAATATATTGACACAGGATATAGTGAATTTCTCATCGCAGCCTGAAACATGGGCTAGGCTACAGACTATTCTACAGTTCTATTGATTTCAATAACGTATTTTAAAGCATCAATCCATGACTCAGCCGAAGAGCTTTTTACAACTCAAGCAGGGGGAGTAAGCATCATGCATCTCTGAGCTCAGCACAGCAAATATGTTGCAGATGGAAGATATTTAAAGGTGTCAGCCCGGGAATCATGATCAATCTCTATCATTAACCTGCCTAAATGTATAATCTCCGATACATGATTAGAATACTGTAGGATGAAAAAGGCAACTTAGGCTATAAGACTAGGCTGTAATAACACATAGGCCGAGTATAGGCCCATTTGTCATAATAATAATAAATAATAATAATATGCCATTTAGCAGACGCTTTTATCCAAAGCGACTTACAGTCATGTGTGCATACATTCTACGTATGGGTGGTCCCGGGAATCGAACCCACTACCCTGGCGTTACAAGCGCCATGCTCTACCAACTGAGCTACAGAAATTACTCTGCTAAATAGAAAATTGCTAGTAGGCCAGCTGGCTATTTGACATGGAATGAAAATTATGTTCAATAATTTATATTTTTACTAAAATATCAAATGTGTATTTTTTTCTCCAATAAAAATAATTGCCTTCCTAATTCATTAATTAATTACGAGGACGATTTATTTTTCCTATTTTCCCCACAATGTGGCTGCAACCACGCCGTGAGCCTTTCATTAGAACTCCATATCCCAGGAACACCCGCAGGAGATCAACAATCCCTTTTGCGCGAAAACGCAATTTTGTGAGTGTCTACTCGTGCTTATTATTTTCATAATTTACCTTAACGATAATTAGCTAGCTCGTTACTATCGAACTAGTTGGCTAGTTACATTGTTTACCGAATATGTGCATACATTTAAAGATATAGCTACCGAACTGCTTGCTGTGCACTAACCCGCCAACTATCGTTAGCTAACTAGCTAGCTAGCTAAATACAGTAAGCACGCTGTCTAACGTGTTTTCTTCGACATTTCAACTAGCTAGCTAAGTAGCTAGTCAGCATAAGCTAACTAGCGAGTCAGCATAAGTGTTGGAGCAGTCATTCACTAGAAGGAATTATAGCTGACTAGTCTTGAACCCACACGCGATGGCAGATTGGAGTAGGCTTGCATGAAAACAAACCATTTTAAAATTGTAACAATGTAGCCATTTGTCATCCGCCCAGCCAGACATAATACTGAAGACGTTGATAGATAATAATTTTGACAACGTTGTTGATTATCTGTGCAATTTGGTTGAGTTGTCTGTTTTTTTAATGTAATTATTTTCTCCAGATAAAATCAATGTCCTCCCCAATTGGAGCAAATGATGATGAAGATGAGGTGGAGTTTGTGTCAGTAAGTGATTTATCATTTGTAGGAACAAGGTTCAAAGGTTTTTCTACTATCTATGTTGCCATTCACCTTTCCAGGAAAGTTAGGGGTAATAATTAACATTAAACATTTTCATCCAATGTATTAGTTTAAATGAAATTGACCATCACTTGGTTAGTGTGAGTCAGTATATTTTTATATAACTGTCAAGAAAAAAAACAGACCTTTTAAGACAGTGTCCAAAAGAGTCAAGTGTTTGAATGACACAGTATCAGACAGTGTCTCATCCATTTAACTATCTCGTTTTAGGAGGCTCCACTCAGACCTGTACTGGAATGTATTGATTTACTGAGTGATGGGGAAGACGATGGAAGTTTACCCACAGCCGAGACAGTGAGTGTGTCAAGTGAAAGATAATAATACATTTAATACAAACTGTAATGACATGGAAAGGTGGTTGGAAGACCAGTTCAAAAAAGTTACATGTTATTGTTATGTATGTCATATGTTTTTGTGTACCTTTTTTGTATTATTGTTAAGATTGAAGATGAGAATGACCGACAGAAAGCTCAGGTCACCTCCACTTTGGACAGATTAGCTCGCCAAGTGGCTGTGGCGAATAAGGAAAGAGTAGAGAAGTGTAAAGCCTTCAAGGTAAGGACAAAATGTAAAACTGGTATGATCATATTAGCCATTGCAGCTTGTTGTGTATTTGTCTTTTGTGGGTGCTATTGTCTCTTTTCACAGTTCATATTGGTCATGCTTGCCTTATTTCAGGAGAAGCAAATCTCACAAAAGGCTCATGGACGGCAGGAGCTGGCATTTAGTCCCAATGGTAACGCATACGACGCCAAGCGCTGTGTGGATATGTGGTTAAAGATGCCAGGTAATGTATTCTAGTTAGCCTTGGAAGTTTTTATTTATTTTTTACTTCAGATCTGGGCCCGTGTTCAAAACTGATCCTAGATCAGCACTCTTAAACTGAGATGCTTTGTGAACACGGCCCAGGAGTCAGCGCTACAGGCATACATTCAATTTAATTTAATTTGGTAGAAAAGCAGGATCTCAGTCTTACCATTGTCTGTTCTTAGGTGTGAAACCTGGGGTCATCAATACTGGAGCTAGCTGGAGACGCAGACAGGTCCCCTTTCCCACCAGTAGCTCATCCACACATACCTGTCCAGTGATCAACTGTGGTCGGGTTTATGACAACGTACCTCTCCTAGAAGGTCACTTGAAAAGGTTAAATTATGAGATTTCTATTTCTATATCCATTATACATAATAAACAACCTACTTTTAATTTAGCCCTGAGAACCTTTTTTTTTTATGTCTGCAGGTTTGACCACTCTCCTTGTGACCCGACCATCTACCTGAAAGGAAGCTCAGCTGAGCTGTTTGCTTGCGTTGCTTGTGGTCTTAATTTTGAAACCAAAGAAGCTTGGAAGGTGCATCAGCAGTCAAAGGTTGGTTATGCCTGTAAAATCAACTACTGTTAGAAATGGCTGCACTTTCAATTGTGTTCAGTCACCGCTGTCATTCAAATGTGCTCTATGCAGTAATTATACCTACCAATAGCCCTAAAGTAAAGAAATCAAATACCATTAGGGAAAAATTTAATTTCTCAATGCTGTTTTGGTAGTCCGGTCGACCACCTTCACACAGTGGTGCCTTCCTGTATGGTTCTCAGTAGGAGGTTGAAAACATAAACAGTGTAACAATACTTCACATTCCTGCAACATATTATGTTATTGGATGGAGGACCTCAAAGTGATCACTAAGAAAATAGTGTTGACATCTATCACTACCAAAGCAGTAGAGAGCAGCATTTAGCTGTGACCCAAATAAAACATGGAATGTTATTTGATTTGTCACATGCTTTGTAAACAGGTGTAGACTAACAGTGAAAATACTTACGGGTCCTTTTCCAGCAATGCAGAGAAAAATATCAAATGTGTGTGCATATAGTCAGTACAAGAGAGTTGGTGCAAAAAAGGGTCAATGCCGGTAGTCCGGGTAGACATTTGATTAGCTATTTAGCAGCTTTGTTTAGCAGTCTTATGGTTGGGGTAGAAGTTGTTCAGGGTTTTGTTGGTTCCAGACTGTGCACTGGTCTTGCTAGCCTTGCGGTAGTAGAGAGAACAGCCCATTGTCAATTTTTTGCGACTTCCTCTGGGGGGGGTCTGAATCCGATTATTGGGGTGGACAACTTACTGATATATCTGCCGAAATACTGTTTTACAGCGAGGAACTGAAAAACAGTCATTTTTCCCACGTAGAATTTTCATAAATTGCCATCCAAAAGACCAATTGTCCAATAACTATGCTTCAAATGTTGATTTCATACATTGTGACAAAAATATGAAAGCAACAATTTCAAAGATTTAACTGTGTTACAGTTCATATAAGCAAATCAGTAATTTGAAATAATTTAATTGGGCCCTATTCTATGGATTTCACATGACTGGGCAGGGGTGCAGCCATGGGTGGGCTTTGGAGGGCATTTTCACATAGGGGTGTACTCACTTTTGTTGCCAGCGGTTTAGACATTAATGGCTGTGTTGAGTTATTTTGAGGGGACATCAAATTTACACTGTTAGACAAGCTGTACACTCACTACTTTACATTGTAGCAAAGTGTCATTTTTTCAGTGTTGTCACATGAAAAGATATACTAAAATATTTACAAAAATGTGAGGGGTGTACTCACTTTTGTGATGTACTGTATATCCATGACCTTGTTCAGCCACGACTCTGAGAAATAGGATAGTCTCAAACTAGTTTGTTCTTCAGTGATTGCCATACAATTTTGTCTCTTAAACTAAAATAAGGATATTAAAGTATTAATTTATTTTCAACCACAGATGTTGGATACAGATTTCAATCCGGACAAAGTCTTACATTTGTACTGTGTGTTACAATTCTCTATTCTTGTTTTCTTAAGCTGTCCTTCCCTGATAAAGACCATGACCACACTCAGACCTGCCAGCCGATCGTGTGCTTCGCCTGCCCTGCCTGCTATCTCCTCTTTTACATCAGGGACGAGTGCCTCCAGCATATGTCAGCCAAAAACCACTTCTCTCAGTCCATCGTCATGAGTGGTAAGCCTCAACTGCCTGTTCCACTGTAAATCATCTTTAGTCATATATACAGTGGGGCAAAAAAGTATTTAGTCAGCCACCAATTGTGCAAGTTCTCCCACTTAAAAAGATGAGAGGCCTGTAATTTTCATCATAGGTACACTTCAACTATGACAGACAAAATGAGAGAAAAAATCCAGAAAATCACATAGTAGGATTTTTAATGAATTTATTTGCAAATTATGGTGGAAAATAAGTATTTGGTCACCTACAAACAAGCAAGATTTCTGGCTCTCACAGACCTGTAACTTATTCTTTAAGAGGCTCCTCTGTCCTCCATTCGTTACCTGTATTAATGGCACCTGTTTGAACTTGTTATCAGTATAAAAGACACCTGTCCACAACCTCAAACAGTCACACTCCAAACTCCACTATGGCCAAGACCAAAGAGCTGTCAAAGGACACCAGAAACAAAATTGTAGACCTGCACCGGGCTGGGAAGACTGAATCTGCAATCGGTAAGCAGCTTGGTTTGAAGAAATCAACTGTGGGAGCAATTACTAGGAAATGGAAGACATACAAGACCACTGATAATCTCCCTCGATCTGGGGCTACATGCAAGATCTCACCCCGTGGGGTCAAAATGATCACAAGAACAGTGAGCAAAAATCCCAGAACCACACGGGGGGACCTAGTGAATGACCTGCCGAGAGCTGGGACCAAAGTAACAAAGCCTACCATCAGTAACGCACTACGCCGCCAGGGACTCAAATCCTGCAGTGCCAGACGTGTCCCCCTGCTTAAGGCAGTACATGTCCAGGCCCGTCTGAAGTTTGCTAGAGAGTATTTGGATGATCCAGAAGAAGATTGGGAGAATGTCATATGGTCAAAATATAACTTTTTGGTAAAAACTCAACTCGTCGTGTTTGGAGGACAAAGAATGCTGAGTTGCATCCAACGAACACCATACCTACTGTGAAGCATGGGGGTGGAAACATCATGCTTTGGGGCTGTTTTTCTGCAAAGGGACCAGGACGACTGATCCGTGTAAAGGAAAGAATGAATGGGGCCATGTATTGTGAGATTTTGAGTGAAAACCTCCTTCCATCAGCAAGGGCATTGAAGATTAAACGTGGCTGGGTCTTTCAGCATGACAATGATCCCAAACACACCGCCCGGGCAAAAAAGGAGTGGCTTCGTAAGAAGCATTTCAAGGTCCTGGAGTGGCCAAGCCAGTCTCCAGATCTCAACCCCATAGAAAATCTTTGGAGGGAGTTGAAAGTCTGTGTTGCCCAGCAACAGCCCCAAAACATCACTGCTCTAGAGGAGATCTGCATGGAGGAATGGGCCAAAATATCAGCAACAGTGTGTGAAAACCTTGTGAAGACTTACAGAAAATGTTTGACCTCTGTCATTGCGGAACAAAGGGTATATAACAAAGTATTGAGATAAACCTTTGTTATCCACCATAATTTGCAAATTCATTAAAAATCCTACAATGTGATTTTCTGGATTTTTTTCTCATTTTGGCTGTCATAGTTGAAGTGTACCTATGATGAAAATTACAGGCCACATCTTTTTAAGTGGGAGAACTTGCACAATTGGTGGCTGACTAAATACTTTTTTTCCCCACTGTATACAGTGAGGGAAAAAAGTATTTGATCCCCTGCTGATTTTGTAGGTTTGCCACTGACAAAGAAATGATCAGTCTAATTTTAATGGTAGGTTTATTTGAACAGTGGGAGACAGAATAACAACAAAAAATCTAGAAAAACTTATGTCAAAAATGTTAGACATTGATTTGCATTTTGATGAGGGAAATAAGTATTTGACCCCCTCTCAATCAGAAGGATTTCTGGCTCCCAGGTGTCTTTCATACAGGTAACGAGCTGAGATTAGGAGCACACTCTTAGGGGGATTGCTGCTAATCTCAGTTTGTTACCTGTATAAAAGACACCTGTCCACAGAAGCAATCAATCAATCAGATTCCAAACTCTCCACCATGGCCAAGACCAAAGAGCTCTCCAAGGATGTCAGGGACAAGATTGTAGACCTACACAAGGCTGGAATGGGCTACAAGACCATCGCCAAGCAGCTTGGTGAGAAGGTGACAACAGTTGGTGCGATTATTTGCAAATGGAAGAAACACAAAAAACTGTCAATCTCCCTCGGCCTGGGGCTCACCTTGTGGAGTTGCAATGATCATGAGAACGGTGAGGAATCAACCCAGAACTACACGGGAGGATCTTGTCAATGATCTCAAGGCATCTGGGACCATAGTCACCAAGAAAACAATTGGTAACATACTACGCCGTGAAGGACTGAAATCCTGCAGCGCCCGCAAGGTCCCCCTGCTCAAGAAAGCACGTATACATGCCCGTCCGAAGTTTACCCATGAACATCTGAATGATTCAGAGGACAACTGGGTGGAAGTGTTGTGGTCAGATGAGACCAAAATGGAGCTCTTTGGCATCAACTCAACTCGCCATGTTTAGAGGACGAGGAATGCTGCCTATGACCCCAAGAACACCATCCCCACCGTCAAACATGGAGGTGGAAACAATGCTTTGGGGGTGTTTTTCTGCTAAGGGGACAGGACAAATTCACCGCATCAAAGGGACGATGGACGGGGCCATGTACCGTCAAATATTGGGTGAGAACCTCCTTCGCTCCGCCAGGGCATTGAAAATGGGTCGTGGATGGGTATTCCAGCATGACAATGACCCAAAACACATGGCCAAAGCAACAAAGGAGTGGCTCAAGAAGAAGCACATTAACGTCCTGGAGTGGCCTAGCCAGTCTCCAGACCTTAATCCCATAGAAAATCTGTGGAAGGAGCTGAAGGTTCGAGTTGCCAAACATCAGCCTGGAAACCTTAATGACTTGGAGCAGATCTGCAAAGAGGAGTGGGACAAAACCCCTCCTGAGATGTGTGCAAACCTGGTGGCCAACTACAAGGAACGTCTGACCTCTGATTACCAAAAAGGATTTTGCCACCAAGTACTAAGTCATGTTTTGCAGCGGGGTCAAATACTTATTTCCCTCCATTAAAATGCAAATCAATTTATAACATTTTTGATGTGTGCTTTTTCAGGATTTTTTTATTCTGTCTCTCACTGTTCAAATAAACCTACCATTAAAATTATAGACTGATTTCTTTGTCAGTGGGCAAATGTACAAAATCAGCAGGGGATCAAATACTTTTTTCACTCGCTGTGTATATATATATATAATATATTTTTACAAGGATATTAATCAGTGTCTGCTAGATATTACGCACCGGGTAATTTGTATTTAAGCAGGAAGATCAAATATGTGTTGTATGGACTTTTTTAATGTTATTTTTTAATGCAGTTTGTCATTTCTATAGAGCAAATATTTTGTGTGAATGAATAGTGCTTGGTCAGGATAACACTGCTATAAAATACAATTTTATTTGTCACATGCACCGATTACAACCTTACCATGAAATGCTTACTTAACCAACAATGCAGCTCAAGAAATTGTTATTTCTTTGTATCCTCCATTGAAACGTGTAACCAGATATTTTATTCTCTTTCTGGATAAAAGAAACTAAAGGGACAGCATTGCCAGTTCCTTTCCCACGATATGCAAAGAATCGTCTCATTGCTTTGTGTAAGGAAGTTTCATTCAGCGTGAGATGTACGACATGCCAGAAGGGGCTTAACTCACACATGGAAGCACAGGCCCACTTCAAGTAAGTTTATACCGGTATGTGTTATTAGTATACTTTTAAAGTCAGTATGGTGTTAATGTACATGCAATTACATGGTTGTTAAATAGGCAGTGTAGGTACATATTGTTACACACTGATTTATTGTCTTATACACAGACAAACAAAAATAACCATGGACATACATATTTAACACATCATTGATTTATAGAGTGGCACCCTCTTTCCAATAGCTAAAAATACGAAGCTTCTGCACATGTGCGGGATTCCCTACTTTACACAGTCTCTGCTCTACTTGTTCGGCTGCCCAGAGAGCAGGCTACTCTGGTGAATTTCAGTGATGAATGCTGCTCGCTTAATTGTGTTTGATCAAAGCTGAATCAATGTCTGCAAGAGCCTTTTTGCACCGCAGCCTCGGCCTTGATTATAACCCTCACTTCCATCATATGGATAATAGGGCTTTGACGATACCAGTGTTGCAATATTCTTCATATGGCAAAAATGGAAATATGTAATATATTGTGTGCTGTAGCTTGGAAAATAAATAAATGTGACTCTGGATCACAACATAATGATGTTTGTTTCCAACATTCGGCTGTTTTCCTAAAGAAGTTTTGTTGCCTTGCCACGATACTAATGAGTATCGCAATATTGGCATCGTTCCGGCCCTAATGGATAGATCTCATTTGTGATTTCATTAATGTTATCTCTGTTTGTTCCCTTCTGCCTTAGTGTGCAGTGCAGACAGGGCGCTGCCAAGGCTGAGGCAGAGAGAACAGTGGTGCAGGTCATGAAACAACTACAAGTGCTGGGCCAGTGCGCAGTGTGTTGCAAACTGTTCCTCAACCAAGGTGATGTTGAGAGGCATAAAGAATTGAGTCAGCACAATACTGAGGTCAACTGCACCATGGAAAAGGCAATTCTGCTCTACAGCAATTTCTATGAAATCCAACACGCCAAGAGGGCTGCAGCGACTTCACGGCCCAAACAGTCAAAAGGTTCTGTAACCCCCTCTCAGAAGAGGGACAAGGAGAGAGGTGATTCTGTTGGATCCCCAGCCAAGCGCCAGAGATGCGGGGGAGCTTTGAATGGCAGCGCTGGGCCCTCAAGGAGTTGCTTGATAGTGGCATGGTTTTGTGAGTGTGGCCAGCGCTTTTCAGAGGAGGACACTGCCAGCAAGCACCTTTTTGCTGCCAATCATATCTTCCATCAATGTGGCGTGTGTGGAAAGCATATGGGCGAGTCGTCCATCACTCGCCTGCACATGAGCCGTTTTCACGGCGGTGCCCACCTCTCAAACTTCCTCTTTCACTGCCGGCTGTGCAAGGTTGACATGCCGCGTCACGAGGACATCCTGTTGCATGTGTCAGAGGCCCACAGTGGACACACTTACTTCAGGGAGAGAGCGGTATCGGACGAGGAGCCTGCTCCCATTCCCTATGCCAAACCCTCCACCAGTGGAAGACCCAGCGCCCTCAATGATATCAGGACTAGAACTACAACTCCCACACCTCCTCCCAAACAGGATGAGAGGTGGATTTGCAGGATGTGTGAAGACATCTTTAACTCGGAGCGAGCTGTGCACAAGCACTGCAGAGACGTGAGCAACCACAGTTTCCAGAGATTTTCCTGTGGCCACTGCCCACAGAAGTACTTCAAGGAGGCCACAGTACGCAGGCACTGTGTGAACGAGCACAGCAACCAAATAGTGACGCGGTACTTCTGCGGGCTCTGTGACAGCATGGAGTATGACACTGAGGGGGAGTTCCAAGAGCACTATAGGGGCCTTCACAGTAAGGACTACTACCGCATGGATGAGCCTGAGGTTGATAGACCCATTGAGGCCGAAAACTCCAGATCCAGTCCATTGGCAACAGCCAGTGACAGGCATGAATGTCTCTGTCCATGCATGTCATCAGAAAAGGACAAAGATGAAAGGAAGGCTACCTTCACACGATGCATGAAGCGGCTATCCAGTGAAAACGAATGCAGCTACGTGTGTGTACCATGCGATGTCCAGGTGTCCTCCTTTTCCCAGATAAAGACTCATGTCCACACTCAACACAAAGCCTTGGGGCTAGAGAATACCTTTGACGTGGTGTGTGGATCCTGTCAGGAGAGTCATAAGGACGTTCCCAGTTTCCATAACCACTACCACTCCCAGCACTGCCCTCTGGAACCATGCTCAAGCTCCAGGGATGGAGGTGAGAGTCGTATGGGGAAGGCAGCAGCTTCCTCCCCTGTCAAGACATTGGTTGCTATGGAGATCAAACCAGAAGTGAATGGCAAGTCTGCTTTGGACTATCTTCCATGATTAATTTCCACTGCACTGACCTTCCTGCTCCTAGAAAACGGATTTGATTTATTACTGTATTTTTATTTTATAGAGGAGGAGTTTGAAGATGTGAAACATGCCATTGCTATGAACTTGGATGAGGTCAGAGATGACACTGAAGCTCATGGAGGTGATGATTATTTTCTTGTCTTCCCATCTGTTCAGTGATTTGGTAAATGACATCTGCCGTAGCCATTATATAGCTATAGAATGTTTCTTGGACATTTGGGGGTTTTTAAACAGAGAATCTCTTGTTTTTTTGACATTTTCCTTGTTTCAGGTGAATCTGATGAGGAGATGAAGCGTGCCTTGGCTTTAAGTGTGGAAGACCCAAGAGAGCCAACTGACGTTGATATTGGTGTGTAACACCTTTACTTATCTTTGTTTATTTGAGGATCTTTTCATTAGTTACATTTGCTTTAACCGTTTGCACGATGCCTTGTTTGAATGTCCAGAAAGGTTCTGTCTGTCAGCTTTGAAGCTGTTGCCCAGGCCATGTAGGTGTAGCAAAATAAAAACAAGATGATACTTCTCTTTTTTACCAGCATTACATGCTTGAAGAATAACCTCGGTGTGAGTATGTCTAATCAAATCATAGTAACATTAAATGCACACTGGGACATTCAGATAGTTGGTGGTTTGTAGTTGCTGTAGAGAACTGTGTGAACACTTTTTGGATGGTTTTGAGATTGTCACAACACTAGACACTGACCAAGTTATGTGCTGCAGCATGTCTTATTGAAGTTGACCTTATTTGATATTGTTTCTGTTTCCCCTTCCTTCCCAACGAATCTTCACAGAGATGGAGGAAGCGCTCAAAAGAAGCCTTTTGGAATACTGATCAGCGAATGTTATTTTCTGGGAACCTGTCATTCATTTGGTTTATGGCATTTTATGTTTTATGTGTAACATATCAGCTACTTTCAACAACACTTCAAGACAGGGTTGGACCGATGTGATTACACAGTAATAACTAGTAACAACATTATTTGTGAACTATAAAGATTGAGCCATACCATGTATGCATCTTTATCACATGTTCAGAGCTTTTTATTTAATTTAATAAAGATGTTAATTATTTTCTCTTTCTTTGGTGTTAAAATTTCAATCATTGGATGTCTGGATATTGTCAAATAAATCAGCGATGGTTCCCTCCCAAAAAATGTAGCATACTTTTGTGGCACAGTCGATGCCACGCATGGCAACAGGCCAGGAGGTGGAGGGTTTGCCGACCACCACTGACGAGCTAACTCCCTGCCTGTTTCATTACATTACAGATCAAAGCCGTCTGCAGACAATGATCAGCTAAGTAGAAATCAGATGTTCAACATTTTGATGCTATATATATGCAACAAAAATATAAATAATCCTAGTAAAAATTCCTTGTCTTAGGTCAGTTAGGATCACCACTTTGTTTTAAGAATGTGAAATGTCAGAATAATAGTAGAGTGATTTATTTCAGCTTTTATTTCTTTCATCACATTCCCAGTGGGTCAGAAGTATACAGACACTCAATTAGTATTTGGTAGCATTGCCTTTAAATTGTTTAACTTGGGTCAAACGTTTTGGGTAGCGTTGCTCAAGCTTCCCACAATAAGTTGGGTGAATTTTGGCCCATTCCTCCTGACAGAGCTGGTGTAACTGAGTCAGGTTTGTAGGCCTCCTTGCTCGCACACACTTTTTCAGTTCTGCCCACAATTCTTCTATAGGATTGAGGTCGGGGCTTTGTGATGGCTTCTCCAAGACCCATTTGCGACCAAGCTTTAACTTCCTGACTAATGTCTTGGGAGATGTTGCTTCAATATATCCACATAATTTTCCATCCTCATGATGTCATCTATTTTATGAAATGCACCAGTCCCTCCTGCAACAAAGCACCCCCACAACATGATGCTGCCACCCTAGTGCTTCAAGGTTGGGATAGGCCTTGAAATACAAGGTAGGCCTTGAAATACATCCACAGGTACACCTCCAATTGACTCAAATTATGTAAATTAGCCTATCAGAAGCTTCTAAAGCCATGACATTTTCTGAAATTTTCCAAGCTGTTTAAAGGCACAGTCAACTTAGTGTATGTAAACTTCTAACCCACTGGAATTGTGATAGTCATTTATAAGTGAAATAATTTGTTGGAAAAATGACTTGTCATACACAAAGTAGATGCCCTAACCGACTTGCGAAAACTATAGTTTGTTAACAAGACGTTTGTCGAGTGGAAACAAGTTTTAATGACTCCAAAGTGTATGTAAACTTCCGACTTCAACTGTATGTACAGTGGGGCAAAAAAATAGTCAGCCACCAATTGTGCAAGTTATCCCACTTAAAAAGATGAGGCCTGTAATTTTCATCATAGGTGCACTTCAACTATGACAGACATGAGAGAAGAAAATCACATTGTAGGATTTTTAATGAATTTATTTGCAAATTATGGTGGAAAATAAGTATTTGGTCACCTACAAACAAGCAAGATTTCTGGAACTTGCCCAATTGGTGGCTGACTAAATACTTTTTTGCCCCACTGTATATCAGTTATGCAAGCTAACAACCACCATAGATAACGAACTGGCTAACAAGACTACCTAGCTAACTAAACTCAGCAAAAAATCATCCCTTTTTCAGGACCCTGTCTTTCAAAGATAATTCGTAAAAATCCAAATAACTTCACAGATCTTCATTGTAAAGGGTTTAAACACTGTTTCCCATGCTTGTTCAATGAACCATAAACAATTAATGAACATGCCCCTGTGGAACAGTCGTTAAGACACTACAGACAGTAAGCAATTAAGGTCACAGTTATGAAAACTTAGGACACTAAAGGCCTTTCTACTGACTCTGAAAAAGAGCAAAAGAAAGATGCCCAGGGTCCCTGCTCATCTGCGTGAATGTGCCTTAGGCATGAGGACTGCTGATGTGGCCAGGGCAATACATTTCAATGTCTGTACTGTGAGACGCATAAGACAGCGCTACAAGGAGACAGGACGGACAGCTGATCGTCCTCGCAGTGGCAGACCACGTGTAACAACACCTACACAGGATCAGTACATCAGAACAGGGTTGTACTGGGACAGGTACAGGACGGCAACAACTGCTCGAGTTACACCAGGAACGCACAATCCCTTGATCAGTGCTCAGACTGTCTGCAATAGGCTGAGAGAGGCTGGACTGAGGGTTTGTAGGCCTATTGTAAGGTAGGTCCTCACCAGACATCACATGCAACAACGTCGCTTATGGGCACAAACCTACCGTCGCTGGACCAGACAGGACTGGCAAAAAGCGTTCTTCACTGATGGATTGGCGTTTATCGTCGAAGGAATGAGCGTTACACCGAGACTTGTACTCTGGAGTGGGATTGATTTGGAGGTGGAGGGCGGATCTCAATCCCATTGAGCACGTCTGGGACCTGTTGGATCGGAGGGTGAGGCTAGGGCCATTCCCCCCAGAAATGTCCGGGAACTTGCAGGTGCCCTGGTGGAAGAGTGGGGTAACCTCTTACAGCAAGAACTGTTGCAGTCCATGAGGAGGAGATGCACTGCAATACTTAATGCAGCTGATGGCCACACCAGATACTGACTGTTACTTTTGATTTTGACCTCCCCCTTTGTTCCGGGACACATTATTCAATGTATGTTAGTCACATGTCTGTGGAACTTGTTCAGTTTATGTCTCAGTTGTTAAACCTTATGTTCATACAAATATTTACACATGTTAAGTTTGCGGAAAATAAACGCAGTTGACAGTGAGAGGACGTTTCGTTTTTTTTCTGAGTTTAGTTAGCTAGCTCTTTCACAATACTAATAAAGTGGTCTTGGGGGTGACACAGCCTGGGAGACAGATTTGGCTGTCAGACATCATTCTGGGATTAAATGCCCCACACAGGCTTTGATGCCCCATAGCTTTTTGCTCACAGTGAGGGACATTTAGCTTGTTTATAACTTATAAACAGATAATGAGCTCCAAACACAAACGAAAGCATGATGTTAGCATGACATATACAGTACAATCCCTTAGGTGTTGCAATCACTAAAAACATTTGCTCTGTTCCACCATGGGATCTGCCGCCTCAGCCATACTGTCAATCTATCATCAATATGTCCACTTTTGTTATGTCGTGATTATGAGATAAGTACGTTGTGATCGACAAAACGAGGGGATACTTTTTTTTATTCATATGTCCCCCCCGCCATGGTCAGTCTACTGGCTGCAGTGCAGAAAGAATCCCATTTTCTTGAACGTTCCCGAAGTGTACTCCTCAATCCTGTCCGATGGGTTGGTTAGAACAGAAAGGGACGTTCCAGCCCATGTTTGGAAATGTTTACTCTGGGGCGCTATCTGTCAGACAGAAGCCTCTAGATTGCACTCCAGAGACCATCTAGTAGTGTACCGTAAGGTGTCCATTGGAATTGAATCTGGAGGGAGTTCATTATACTAACTAACCATGGCTCAAGCGAAAATCCACCACGCTAAGATGACTGAAGCGGCTAAAGGAAAATTCAGCAGATCAATGTCTATGGCAGATCGCTCTGGACAACTACTTGAAAGTTTGGACCAGCTGGAAATAAGGTATTTTACAGAAGGCTAGTCTAACGGCATGAATACTGTATGTAACGGTATCAGATTTTTTTTGTCTAGGAACTTTAAGGAACACACACAGTAGCCTATTAGGCTACACAATCTCTCCATGTGCCATGTGACAGCTGTTTTAAACAGATTCTAAACATAGAAAGGGTGACAGTGGAAGAAGGAAGAAAGTTCCCCGAATACAAGTGTGCACACTAAAGTGCAGAATATGACCATATCGTTTATTATCGTCTGGTTTATTTTAATATTTTACGGTGCCAGACTGTATTTATCCTCTAAAATAACAAATGAATAGCCTTATTTAAACAGTAATTTAAAAAACAAAAATAAACACTGAGAAAGTTGTAGCAATAGGATGATAATATGTTCACAACAGTCTCTGAGTCACGTAGGCCTACACTCACTATATTCTATCGAAATATCTCATGACAATGACATCTGTTTTAGGGTGGAGGCTTTACGTGAAGTCGCAACTTCAATGGAACAGGAGAGAGAGTGCTTACTGGATTTGATACAATCCATAAAGAACAGTGAAGAAATGCGCAGCATTTGTGACGGTAGGCTTTGTGTTGTTTGACAGTCAACAGATAACTTCTGGCTGATGACAACTTCATAGGCCTACATTTGGTTGAATTAAAAGGGACACTTAACTGGTTGAAATTCTGTTTTGAAGGGATAGTTCACGCCAATCAAAGTTTGTCAGATGTTTTTAGATCTAAAAATGGGTCTTGTGTTGAGTCCAAATCCTGTCATATCTTGTGCAAACCCAGCTATATAGCCTACCTCAATCCAAAATTAATGGTAAATGTAGACACCATGCAATTCCATTCGCTGTTCATCTTTTCCATTCATTTGGGGTGTTGGGAACATAGGCCAATAGCCGATCTACATTTTTGGCATAGACAGGAATTCTTGACATTAGAACTTCTGTTAGGTTTTTGTATGTCGGACAAACCTTTACTTTAGAGTCAACTGACCTGTTAACACCTACCTCTGATAGTATGGTCCTATATCTCTTTTTCAGGAGAGCGAGAGGAACTATCTTTAACTGCTAATCGTCTTCTGGGTAGGACGCTAACAGTTGAAATCTCAGTGGAAACCATAAGGAACTCCACACAGGAGGATGCGTTACACAAGGCTACCTCTTTGATTGATGAGATTGCAGCAAAGTTGCTTGACGACATGGATGGTGCCAGAAAGCGCCTGATGGCACTGCACGCTGCCTGTGTGACCGAAGCACCACCTGTTCCTATCGATACAAAATTCCAGACGATCGTCATCACCTGCGCCTTGGAAGATCAGAAGAAAATTAAGAAGCGGCTTGAAACTCTGATAAGAAATGTGTATAATGCTGAGAAGAATATAAAGATAATGGATCATCAGAAAGTGGATGACTTAAACAGTGCCAATGGCAGCAAATGATGGCACTCATACTGATTACCCCCCCTAATAAAAATAACTAGCAATGCCAACATTAGCTAGCTAAAATCCAGTGGTCTCACCTTAATCTTAGCTAGCTAGCTAACGTTATACTGCATCTAAAATCAATCTGGTAACAAAAGGTTTTCCTACTAATTATTTTCCTCCTTTAGAAATGTAATTGTATTTCCAAGACACAGTAATGCACTTTAGACTAAATCTTAATCGACGCCCAATCAGAAGACATGAGTAGAATGCTGAAGGACACCTAAAACGAACGCTCAAAACAATATTGAGACGAGACGTGCCACCGATGATACTAACACTGTCACATTCAAACAGTCACTACAAATTGCATATCAAATTATTGCACAGTCACATTTTTCTTTTCTGAATGTGAAGTTACCTGCACACTGCCTTATCTAGTTGCAATAAACACAGGCTGTCACTCATTTAGGCATTTCAAAATGCATCTAAATTGTTTTTGTTTAATCATCTTAGTATGACCACTTACATCTTAAGTGTTCATCCTTGACATTGGTATCTATTGACACATGTTTTGCTACTCTCAGATCATTACAGTAATCCTGGATTATAGGTCACAACTTCACTCAAAACAGAAGGTTCATATCTTTATGTAGGGATGTGTTAGGTACGTATATAATTGTGAACAACCACTCCAGAAATAGCCAAAGTAACGGTATCTGTGAGAGCTCTTTGCTGTGGTCACAGACATCATTAGAGACAATGTACTATGTCAATACATCATAAATAGGCATTTCACATGCAGGTGCAAAGTGAGCAACATGCACAGCACATGCATATATGTAATACTAGGCAGCCATTTTAGATGTCCATTAACACACACATTTAGGTTTTTCAAAGCAAGTCACTGATGTTTTGAATAAATATGATTTATGTATTCCACTTGCTGAAAGACATTGTTATTCTACAATCTTTGGGGGATGGTCTCATTGCAATGTTTCTACCTGTAATTCTAACAAACCAAACACAATTGAAAAGGTGGCTAAAACAAACAAACATTTTAAGTGTAGCTAATACGTTCCTATTTTTTAATGCTTCATTTAACATTTTACAATAAAACTGTGTACATTATGATTTACTATCAGCTGTGTGAAGTGGAAATTACAGAAAATGTTGAAAACAAATCAAAATAGAGATTTTATTTATGCTAGATCACCATCAAACAGATTTTCAACAAAGCTGCAGGTGCAAGTACTGCATGTGTGGCACACCTTGAGACACTGTTAAATCAAAGTAATAGAAATGAACAAACTAGGTGAGATATACTCTGTAACTACTACTTTGTCACACAATTTTGACAAAATGTAACATTTAGTTAAGTCTTTAGCCTGGTCCCAGGTATATTGTGCTCTTGCCTACTTTAAGCTGACAAACAATGTTTGGCATGGCAATTCCATAAGGAGTTGGAAAGAGAGCAGGAACAGTCTGGCACTCAGGCTAGGTTATTTAGAAACAAACAAAGTTCATGGAAGCAGTATGTAATAAATCAGTAAGCAATCTGCAAAATGTAATAACACCAAAATGGATTACAGTGATTCTCACAACACCTGAGTGAAAGAGCACTTGACCATATTATAAGAATGGTAACGGATTTAATTATTAATTCATTAAATGGTCAATATAAACATTGTGTATTTTCAGGAGACAAACATCATTAAAACATCTCATTGTTAAAGTGCCTTTAGTCCATTTGAACAAAATGGAACATTTTTACAAATAGCAACTGTTAAGGGATGGTGTGTGATTGACAATATTTACTAAGCAGGAGTCCTTAAATCAAACTAGTTAAATATATGTTTAAAGATACACAATGAATGAGGATGTAAACATACATGGACAAGGCTTTGTGGCATTAAACTGTGGTTCCATATTCATTCACTTGAAAGAAAACAAGGCAAGCATGCAAATTTTCATACAACATTTACTGATACCAAAACACAGACTATATACAGTAGAATGTACTTATAACCATGGTGCCATTTTGATTTGTGAATAGTATTAATGGGTAACTAGAAGTTATAATGACGAACACAGTATAAAGAATGAGACTTTCCTTTCTGTCCTACAGTGAAATTAGAGCAGGAATTACTAGTCTTGCCTCAGAAAAGCCATCATAGCGGTCAGTGGAAAGAAAACACAGTCCAAGCATGATAACTAGGTGAGAAAATGAAGCCATTACAAAGCTATCCTGTAGTTCTGTTCACATTCTATCAAGAGACCATTAATTATGAGATCTCTTTTTCAATCACACATGAAATTTGATATTTCTTTAAAACAATAATGTAGTGTTCATTTCTCCCGAAACTAACAAATATATACTGAACAAAAATATAAAATGCAACATGTCAAAACTGTTGGTCCCATGCTTCATATGCTGAAATAAAACATCCCAGAAATGGTTAATGTGCACAACAAGCTTACTTCTTTCAAATGTGTTTACATCACTGTTAGTGAACATTTCTCCGTTGCCAAGACAATCCATCCACCTGACTGGTGTGGAACATCGAGAAGCTTATTAAAAAGCATGATCATTACACAGATGCATCCTGTGCTGGGTACAATAAAAGGCCACTAAAATGTGCAGTTGTTAAACAACGCCACAGAGGTCTTAAGTGTTGAAGGTGCGTGCAATTGATATGCTGACTGCAGGAATGTCCACCAGAACTGTTACCAGAGAATTGAATGTTAATTTATCTACCATAAGCCACCTCCAACATAATTTTAGAGAATTTAGCAATACGTCCAACCGGCCTCACAACTGCAGACCACGTGTAACCACGCCAGCCCAGGAACTCCACATCCGGCTCTTCACCTGCGGGATCGTCTGAGACCTGCCACACGGACAGCTGATAAAACTGAGGAGTATTTCTGTCTGTAATAAATCCCTTTTGAGGGGAAAAACACATTCTGATTGGCTGGGCCTGCCCTCCCAGGCCCACGCCCCTGCTCATTCATGTGAAATCCATAGACTAGGGCCTAATGACTATTTCAAATGAATGATTTCCTTATATGAACTCTTAACTCAGTAGAATAATTGAAATTATTGCATGTTGCGTTTATATGTTTGTTCAGTAAAAATGTAACAAATATACATAGACTCACAAATATGAGCACATTAAAGATGTTACAATTGTACCACAGTAGAAACAAATAAAGCACACACAGTTGAAGTAGGAAGCTTACACACACCTTAAAAATAAATTTAAAAACTCAGTTTTTCACAATTCCTGACACTTAATCCTAGTAACAATTCCCTGTCTTAGTCAGTTAGGATCACCACTTTATTTTAAGAATGTGAAATGTCAGAATAATACTAGATACATTTAACCTTTTTATTTTAACGAGGCAAGTCAGTTAAGAACACATTCTTATTTTCAATGACAGCCTAGGAACAGTGGGTTAACTGCCTTGAATGACAGATGTGTACCTTGTCAGCTCGGGGAGTTGAACTTGCAACCTTCTCGGTTACTAGGCCAACGCTCTAACCACTAGGCTACGCTGCCGCACCTGATTTATTTAAGCTTTTATTTCTTTCATCACATTCCCAGTGGGTCAGAAGTTTACATACACTCAATTAGTATTTGGTTTCATTGCCTTTGAATTGTTTAACTTGGGTCAAATGTTTTGAGTAGCCTTACACAAGCTTCCCACCAGAACTTGGGTGAATTCTGTCCCATTCCTCCTGACAGACCTGAGTCAGGTTTGCACATGCTTTTTCAGTTCTGCCCACAACTTTTCCATAGGATTGAGGTCAGGGCTTTGTGATGACCACTGCAATACCTAGACTTTGTTGTCCTTAAGCCATATTGCCACAGCTTTGGAAGTATGCTTGGGGTCATTGTCCATTTGGAAGACACATATGCAACCAAACTTTAACTTCCTGACTGATGTCTTGAGATGTTTCTTCAATATATCCACATAATTTTCCATTCTCATGATGTCATCTATTTCGTGAATTGCACCAGTCCCTCCTGCAGCAAAGCACCCCCACAACATGATGGTGCCACCCCCATGCTTCACGGTTGGGATGGTTCTTTGGCTTGCAAGCATCCACCTTTTTCCTCCAAACATAACAATGGTCATTATGGCCAAACAGTTCTATTTTTGTTTCATCAGACCAGAGGACATTTCTCCAAAAGTACCATATTTATCCCCATGTGCAGTTGCAAACCGTAGTCTGTCTTTGTTTTTTAT
The DNA here is from genome assembly GCF_021184085.1 of Oncorhynchus gorbuscha. NCBI lineage: Eukaryota > Metazoa > Chordata > Actinopteri > Salmoniformes > Salmonidae > Oncorhynchus > Oncorhynchus gorbuscha. The sequence goes on along the minus strand of NC_060178.1, from coordinate 81,194,753 downwards.
GGCGGTTTTGGAGTAGTGGCTTCTTCCTTGCTGAGCGGCCTTTCAGGTTATGCAGATATAGGACTTGTTTTTCTGTGGATATAGAGATTTCGGTACCCATTTCCTCCAGCATCTTCACAAGGTCCTTTGCTGCTGTTCTGGGACTGATTTGCACCTTTCACACCAAAGTACATTCATCTCTAGGAGACGGAACGCATCTCCTTCCTGAGCAGTATGAAGGCTGCGTGGTCCCATGGTGTTTATACTTGAGTACCATTGTTTATACAGATGAACGTGGTACCTTCAGGCATTTGTAAATTGCCCCCAGGGATGAACCAGACTTGTGGAGGTCTACAATTTATTTTCTGAGGTCTTGGCTGATTTCTTTTGAGTTTCCCATGATGTCAAGCAAAGATGCACTGAGTTTGAAGGTAGGCTTTGAAATACATACACAGGTACACCTCCAATTGACTCAAATTATGTCAATTAGCCCATCAGAGACTTCTAAAGCCATGACATTTTCTGGAATTTTCCAAGCTGTTTAAAGACAACCAACTCAGTGCATGTAAACTTCTGACCCACTGGAATTGTGATACAGTGAATAATAAGTGAAATAATCTGTCTGTAAACAATTGTTGGAAAATGTATTTGTGTCATGCACAAAGTAGATGTCCTAACCAACTTGCCAAAACTATAGTTTGTTAACAAGACATCTGCAGAGTGGTTGAAAAACAGATTAATGACTCCAACCTAAGTGTATGTAAACATCAACTTCAACTGTATAGGATTTAAATGCTGCAATATGTAAACAATTGTGATTTCTAATATCCTATATATTGATTGGTATTGTCTGTGTAACAAAACACTCTTCACTGGCTCATCCATTCTATAAGATCAGTACATTTTATAATTTTGTGACTCAAGTAGAGTTTATTGTGCGAATCTCAAATTTTATTTGGTAATATAAGAGCACATTCTATTGGTCTTTGTTGTAATTTAGTATTCTCATACAACTACCAATCACTCCTACCTTTCACCTTAAAATATGTACATTTCTTTCAACAATAAAAGGAAGTTAAGAAACTATTTGGCACTATGTTACGTTTTAGGTAAGTCATTGTCTGCAAACATTTGTTAAACACTTAAAATTCATATAAAAATACCTTTCAGAAAACAATGAACAATTATGTCCAAGTCTTTATCCACAATATACAGCATAGATTGAACCATATTCCATTAATATTTTAAACAAAATATGGTACAAAATAATCAGTATATCTCCTACAATAAACATATTGCACAGATGAACAGTCAAATGCACAAATGGTAATCTGTAAAAATCACATATGAACATACAAAGATGCCGTGGTAGTGAACTAGAATGTAACCCTTCCCTACAACATGTTGAAGGGTGTAAGTGGGGAAAACCCTGCAACGCCCAACCTCAATTTCCCAAACGATAAGCTTCAAGAATTCCATTCATGCTACAACATAGGTTTTGGTATCCATTGCAGCCATCAGGAGGACTGTTGTTACTTTTACCATACTGGTGCTTTAAATCTCCCATCTATCCATGCGAATCAAAGGCTAGACTGGATCTGTAAAGATGCTCAACGTCATGATAGGCACAATGTGCAGGTGCAGATTAGATCTAGGTTGAGCTCAAATTGATATAACATACAGTGTTCTATGCAGACTTTGGTCTGTGAAAGAATCTACCCCTATAATACACAACCATTCATCAATCAAGACTCTTTCCCTCACATATGGCAGTCAAAACTTACAGTATTGAAGGGAATGGATTGATTCTAAAGAAGGCTGCAGCTACTGAAGAGGTTTTTGCTCTTCTTGGTCCTCTGTTTGTGGGGCCGCAAGCTGATGATTTCACGGCCATTGCTGGAGTTCTGACTAGATAGGTTACTACTTGTGGTGTTGAAAACGCCTGTTAGGGTAGAAATTTGTAAATTAAGTGATACAACTTTAAAGACAAATTTCTGACACACAAAAGTTACAACAAAACACGTGCAATTTACAGTATCAAAGTTTACTTTGAGTTGTTCTGAACACTATAAGCCCATGTTCACCATATTGTGAATAAAATTTGCCACGGTAAGCTCACCTGAAAGCACTTTTTACTCCATTTGGTGCATACCAATCAAATGTATTGATAAAGCCCTTTTTACATCATCCGATGTCAAAGTGCTATTAGGTACATTTTATTAAAATAGAGCCCGGAGACAGACATCTTACTTTTTTTGTCCTGTTGTATGAATCCTACATTTTGCATAAAAGTTGTCGTCACGTTACTGAATGTCATGGACAAATGAGAAATGTACAGTAAATATAAAATGCAAAAGTTATGCATAAATGTGTCTTCATTTTATTATTTTCTTGGTAAGAACCATTTCAATGTGGGCATGTCCATGTACAATTTCCACGAGTGTAAGGTTTTAATGTTGTTGGTGGGAAAAAAAGAGCCAAAACACTAACTATCATTGCAGAACTAGCAGTACGACACAAATTTCCTCTGTGGCCTTGTACAAATCAATCCCAGAGGTCTGGACTAACTGACATGGTTATCAGGATGCTTACCAATTTTATTGCCTGCTGTATGCACTGCCTCGGGCTCCTCTGCTGTTTGCCGCTTGAGTCGTTGCAGATACTTATCTGCTAGGTATTTGAAAACTGAAAAGAAATGGTAGAAAAATAAAATGTTAAAAAAACTTGGGTGATTCCCATTGCATCCTTCCTAACAGTTATTTTAACTGGTTAGTTGAACACAATTTCTGTATCTCACCTTCATTGACATTGAGGTCCTCCTTTACAGAGGTTCTATAAAACCTCAACTTGAGCTTCTTGGCCAGACCTTCTGCCTCCTCACTATAGTAGCAGGAGAAAAAGAGCAACGATTACTCATCAATTCTGCTATACTTGAAATATCAGAATATCTCATTAAGATTTATGTTCTACAAGCCATGCATCGTATACAACAAGCCAAGTCCAAGAAGGGAAATTAGTCACAGGAAGTCTTACTTTTTGATCATCGTGTCATCCAGAAGGTCAATCTTGTTCTGCACTAGGACAGTGGGGATGTCTCCCACCTCTAGCTCCACCTTCTCCCACCAGCTGCCGACCGCCTCGAACGACTCCCTGTCAGTGGTGGAGAAGACCAGAACACACGCCTGGGCACCTGGAACACATACAAAGACCAGCTGTCACCACAATGCTGGATCTTCAGCGCGCACGCACGCTTTCAAATCAAATCAAATCTGCTCTGGCCCCCCCAATGGTGGAACAAACTCCCTCACGACGCCAGGACAGCGGAGTCAATCACCACCTTCCGGAGACACCTGAAACCCCACCTCTTTAAGGAATACCTAGGATAGGATAAGTATTCCCTCCCCCCCCCCCCCCCTTTAGGATTTAGATGCACTATTGTAAAGTGACTGTTCCACTGGATGTCATAAGGTGAATGCACCAATTTGTAAGTCGCTCTGGATAAGAGCGTCTGCTAAATGACTTAAATGTAATGCAAATGTAAATAACTTGTATATATAAACTCAACAAAAAAAGAAATGTCCTCTCACTGTCAACTGCCTTTATTTTCAGCAAACTTAAGTGTAAATATTTGTATGAACATAAGATTCACCAACTGAGACAAACTGAACAAGTTCCAGACGTGACTAACAGAAATGTAATAATGTGTCCCTGAACAAAGAGGGGGTCAAAATCAAAAGCAACAGTCAGTATCTGGTGTGGCCACCAGCTGCATTAAGTACTGCAATGCATCTCCTCCTCATGGACTGCACCAGATTTGCCAGTTCTTGCTGTGAGATGTTACCCCACTCTTTCACCAAAGCACCTGCAAGTTCCCAGACATTTCCGAGGGAATGGCCCTAGCCCTCACCCTCCGATCCAACAGGTCCCAGACGTGCTCAATGGGATTGAGATCCGGGCTCTTCGCTGACCATGGCAGAACACTGACATTCCTGTCTTATAGGAAATCACGCACAGAACGAGCAGTATGGCTGGTAGCATTGTCTTGCTGGAGGGTCACATCTGGATGAGCCTACAGGAAGGGTACCATACGAGGGAGGAGGATGTCTTCCCTGTAACGCACAGCGTTGAGATTGCCTGCAACAACAAGCTCAGACCTATGACGCTGTGACACACTGCCCCAGACCATGTCGGACCCTCCACCTCCAAATCGATCCCGCTCCAGAGTACAGGCCTCTGTGTAATGCTCATTTCTTCGACGATAAACGCAAATCCGACCATCACCCCTGGTGAGACAAAGGGCTTGTCGGTGAGGAGCACTTTTTTGCCAGTCCTGTCTGGTCCAGCGACAGCGAGTTTGTGCCCATAGGAGACGTTGTTGCCAGTGATGTCTGGTGAGAACCTACAAGCCCTCAGTCCAGCCCTTTTCAGCCTATTGCGGACAGTCTGCGCACCGATGGAGGGATTGTGCATTCCTGGTGTAACTCGGCAGTTGTTGTTGCCAACTTGTACCTGTCACACAGGTGTGATGTTCGGACGTACTGATCCTGTGCAGGTTTTGTTACACGTGGTCTGCCACTGCCACGCAGATAAGCAGGGACCCTGGGCCTCTTTCTTTTGGTGTTTTTCAGTGTCAGTAGAAAGGCCTCTTTAGTGTCCTAAGTTTTCATAACTGTGACCTTAATTGCCTACCATCTTGGCACCTTTGCCTACCACCTGGACAGCTGTTAGTGTCTTAACGACCGTTTCACAGGTGTATGTTCATTAATTGTTTATGGTTCAATGAACAAGCATGGGAAACAGTGTTTAAACCCTTTACAATGAAGATCTGTGAAGTTATTTGGAATTTTATTCATTATTTTTGAAAAACTTAATGTATTATTTCTATTGTTCAATTTCCATACATCCCAGTTTGTATTTGTTGTGTTCTTTTCCCCCCAGAAATAAAATCTGGACATAATGGTGCAGTTCAATAGCTAAAACCATACTGAAAAATGATCTGTCTGACAGACCCAGTGAAGGAGTATGATGTCCTTCCCTGTGAGTGAGGAGTCTTACCGCGGTAGTAGGCCTTGGTGATGGCATCAAACTCTTCCTGCCCTGCTGTGTCCCACAACATCAATCTCACATCTTCATCATTCACTCTGGAAAAGGAACAGAAAAGGGATTTTAAATACTTTGTATTATGTGTATATATTTCTAGTTGACTGTCATACCTGATACTACTCATACAACAGTTATGCGCTAGAGGAGGGATAGTGTACTGACAGTCAAATGTCCTCCACACCTTTATTGCCGTATAAACACAATTTAAGCTTTCAGTGAGCGCACCCTCATCTGTCTATTTTGCCTCTATTATTCAATGCAGTTAGAGTTCTCTCTGGCATTTCCTGAGAATAACTATGCCGTCTCATACATCTGGGCACTGCATGTCCATTATCTGTGACCAAAGCCATTATCCTGCCTTATTCATAAACAGCTGAATGAAATACCGCTTGACACTCTACATTTGAGTTATGGGTTTGCTTCACATCTGTTAAGCATAGAAATAAGGAAAATAGACTTACTGGAATGATAAGGATAATGAGTAATTTTGGGAAGCACCTTTTTTTTGCGTTAGGCCAAAACCTTTAAAAAAAGTCTTTCTTGAGCCAAAACACAGTTACCTAAAACAGTTCTTTAGACATGGATGCCAGGGATCTCTTATAAAATAAAAATCCTTATTTAACCTGTCCTCCCCTTCATCTACACTGATTGGAGTAGATTTAACATGTGACAACAATAAGGGATCATAGCTTTCACTTTGATTCACCTGTTCAATCTATGTCATGGAAAGAGCAGGTGTTCTCAATGTTTTGTTTACTCAGTTTATTTGTAAGACACACTGCCAATAGAACATCTCCTTACAGTATCTGCCTCTCCAGGAAGTCCACACCGATGGTCTTCTTGTAGTCCTTGGTGAAGATGCCCTTGCAGTAGCGCTGGATCATGCTGGACTTCCCCACCGCACCATTGCCCACCACCACCACCTTGATGGCCACTTCCATGTCCTCCTCCAACATGACTATGTCTTGGGCTGGGTTTTCTTAACACTTCAAGGCAGTCTGGTGTTACTTCAGAGGGGCTGGCACTGGATCAGTTAGACACCTCCTGATAGAGACACAATGAGACAACCATATGTTTTACATATTGATAAACCTGACTTAAGGTCTTACCATTGTTATTTTCTCTGCACAAAACCTGCGTCGTTCTGCAGCTCTAACATCCAAGTTATAGTCTCGCTGACTGACGAGCCTAGCCCACATAAAAACATCCTTCTGTTTGTTCAGCAATATGATATACTTTGTTTAGCTGAGGAGAACACTTTCTACCTCACTACTCCTCAGTCTTCCCATAAAACCATCACTTGTTGCCCTCCGGTCTGCTGTTTTACAGCGGAGTGGAAATATGAGCCATTTTAGTCTTTTAGCAAACGCTCTTATCCAGAGTTACTTACAGTAACGAGTGCATACATTTCCAGGCTGCAGCCCTCTGAGGTAACGTCAGCTGATGGATTCCTCATCCTTACATGGTACAGTCAGCTTCACTTAGCTCAGTCACTGCCTCGATCTTTCTGCTCCCACACACTTTTCCATTAGGTAGCTGGCTGGCTGCCTGGACCTGGCTGCCTGGACCTGGCTGCCTGGGATTCAAGTGTTGAGGTCACGATGCTCCAGATGACTAGGCTATGCTGTCTTATGGGAACTGACAATTTAGCTAAATCCCATAATATGCTATCTTATGGGAACTGACAACTTAGCTAAATCCCATATCTCCTGGATATGAGCAGGCAAACATCCCCACGGCAGCCCAAACCCCTTGCCTGGTAATGTGATCAATAATATCACAACATGTTGGCCTAAACAAAGAATCAACTTTGTAGCAAAATAATACCAGAGGCTAGTGCTATGGGCCTATCGCTATCAGGGACCTTAAATCCAAACAAAACATTTTGTTCACAATGTGAAAAGCTCTGGTTTGACTTAACCTCAACAGACTATGCAAGGAATGTGTTGCTGATCTGTCTAGGGTTCCACGGCACACAAAGCCAAGGTGGGCCTTTTTCCCGAGTTTAAACACTCAGAGCTGTTTGTTATCCTCAGCTTGTCCTATTCATAAAATGGATGAGCCGAAACACAAAACCCACCGTGAACAGGCTGGCGTCTCAACCACAATGAAACCACTACCTTGACACCTATTAATCAAGCCACGTCCTTGTGTAACCTAAACTGAAAACAAGTACAATTTATACAAACGTGGAATATTCTAGGTAGATGTGGCTACTAAGCGACTGGCATGACCACAGATTGAGTTACAAAGTAGAGCCTCTCCCGCAACATCTCATCAAAGGTAACTGAATACAGTGCTGGCTGTAACTTAGCTGCATGCAAAGACACGTCAGCTTAATTTACCATTCGCTCAGATTTCGCAAACTCTGTTTTAGTGACATGCACTTAAAGGAATTCTGCTCAAATTCAGCAGATGCAGCAAACCTTGGAAGAACTGGATGTTTCACTGTACAAAAACATATTCCCTTACATGGACTCTTCACATACGCTCTGATTGGATAGATTTTGCATAAAATAAAACATTGGTCTTAGAGGACCGTGTTGGTATGTCTAGGCCTACCTGTAGACTGCATAGTTAGATTGTCAGGCTAGTAACTTTTGAAGGAACAAACTGGTAACCAGGCATTCATCCACAGTACTTGTGTAAACACTCCATTATTAAGAAGGTTACAATGGCCCACTTTAAATTGGAAGACAGTTAATTGACAAATTTCTGAACTTGAACAGCAGGTGCTGAAGAGGTTCACTTCAGAATGGCACTAGTAACGCATTTACACCACTAGACAACATCTAGCTACAGTTCGTACGCCAGATATCATGTGATAACTATGAATCCATTACTGGGCGTTACAGGTTAGATTATACCAAACGCTGCCATAGATTTGTATCTTATAAATGTCCGTGTCCAGATGCAGGTGGTTCTACAAAAAAACTGAGAAATATAAGAAATACATGTTTGTACCTGTAACGCCCAGTAAAGGAAACATAGTTATCACATGTCTGGCGTAACAAACTGTAGCAAGACATCACCCGGCAATTCTGCATACAGTAAGCCGAGAAAGGATGGGGCATATTGCAGAGGTTTAGGACTTGCTGAACAGTGTTAGAAAAAGTTGTATTTTTTAAATCCACTAAATAAATATAGATGTCAGATTCATGCAAACTCATAATTTTACATTTAACGTTAATAGCTAGCTAGTATTCGTGTTATTTGTTCGGAGGCTGTCCAAAGATTGATACACATTCTCCCTTATGAAGAACATGGAAACAAAGAATATCTGAAACAACAATTGTATCATTTCGAGTGATAAACTCATAACATTGTTTATCTTACCTGCATTACAGTTACATGACTGTGCGACTCTTGTCTTCCAGATACAAAACGTCCTTATTATACCTCAGTGGCTGCAACAGGACTAAAATAGAATTGCTGCGCAATGAAAGATAATAAATAACGTTTTTTTCCTGGACCAAAATAAATATAAGTTATAATGAAAACTGTACCATAGTATCAAGCAAATATTTGTAATAATTTGAAACGCTAATTTAGCTAGCTATCTAAACTAAAGAACGATGGATTGTCCGGCCTCCACGTTCAGTTAATATTAGCTAACACGTCTCCCCGGAGTACTATAGCATCTAGCTGGGCTTGCTAGCACTTTAACGTTAGACAATGTCACAAGTCATTCAACAATACCTAGCGAAAACTATCACGATGTTGACACAACAAGAGGAGCTAAATATCAACGCGTTTGATCTCTGTAACAAATCATCTAATTCTATTTCACAAAGCGACTATTTGTAATCAAGACATTTTAGCTGTCTTGCTAGCTGTTTGCTCGGCTCTCCCACAAACGGCAAGTTACCACAGCCACAAAGTCATTATTATGGATAAACCCCGCCTATTTCTAAAATTGATATTCATAAAATCAGATGTTAAACCTAACCCTAACCACACTGCTCACCTTATGCACATCCCTAACCTTAAATTAAGACCAAAAGGCTTTTTGAGTTTCCATGCATTTTTACGATATAGCCATTTTTTACTTTGTGGCTGGGTTACTAGTGACAACCCACAACTGCAGTCCGGTTGCTATAAACGCTTTTGGTTTCCGGGAGCAATAGAAAGAAGATCCACAGTTAACTCCAACTCTCTTCTGTCCCTGGGTCAGTTTCTAAAATGCAAAAGGTGTAAAATACACATCCTAGCTGATTTCGAGTCTGTTTGTGGACAGGTTGTGTCGTGATTACTCAAATTACTTCACAGATTGTGTGACTACTCCCCCCCAAACACTGATCAATGGTCAGTTTCCCTAGTTATATTTTTCTATCCACCTCCGAGTTTCCGGGAAGGGTGTTCTGATCCTAGATAGGTGGTTAGAGGTGGAAAAATGTCATGAGAGACTGGGTCGGCGTAAAGCTGAAGCAGAAAAAAAGTAAGATGAAGCATCGGTTTAGAACGTTTTTTTCACCACCAAATATGGTAGTGAAAGAAAGTCCAGTCGCGGGTTGTGGGAGAGTATGAAACATATATTTCAATAAATTGTTCTGTTCCCAAAACTACAATCTGTTATGAACACAGTGCATTATGTTTTATAGAGTTGAAGCTTTGCCAAAGTAAAACAAAAAATTGCGTTGTTTATAAAGTGTGCAAGGTCGAATTAAGTTTGTGCACATGCCCGCTTCACAGAGGAGGCGTTACCTAACGGATATATGGAAACGTATGCTACTACGCGCCAATAGAATCTCGCTAGCTCGTGATTGGCTTTGCCCCACGCCCTTGCTTGTTCTGCCCACTGTAATTGAGAAAGATGAACTATCTTGGGTTAATTATAAATATCTTTGTCAGTGTGGCGAAAACCGGAAATGACAGACACGCATTTACGTCATTTTCTCGCGCGGAGATTAGAACACTGTGTGGTAATTGGCGGGAATCAATACAAATAGACAGAAGCAAAGCTAGCTCGCTTGGTAAATTAAGTGAAGCGAGATACCGGTAAGTTGTTGGAATTGTAGAACGGTTTAGCTATCTATTGTACCTGGTGAAATATAAACCCCAAACTTTTCCGTAGTTACCAGTAGCACAGTAGTTAGCTAACGTTGGCTTGCCATAATAATGTTATTATGAAGGCAGTGTGTGTTAGTTAGTTCTCTTGCACAACTGTCAGAGATGTTCTCTTTGACTATAACTAGATAATCCGTACAACCAAAGAGAGTACAGTACTAGCCAAGAAGATAATTTTGTTAACTCATAATATAGATGCGTTAACAGATGCCTAATTAGATGCCTTGCTTCATCTTCAAGAACCATGCAGTTCTACAGCAGAAGAAAGAAGTTGATTGGCAACTCTCAGACTGAGCAGCTGTATGGACATTGTCTTCAGTTCTATGGTCAGCCTCCCATCGAAAACATTTCTCTCTCCGAGTTCGAGACCTTCGCTGTGGACAGGCTGAAACGTAAGTTGTTTAGCTACCTTAAGTAAGTTCTGGTTTACACATGTATTGTTATGAACTAACTGGTAACACTTTACTTGACACCCAGCGTCACAACACGGTATGACAGGACCATGAACATAATATCTCGTAACAGCTGACATAACTTATCATAACCTGCCATAATATGCTGATAACACTGTCATGACACATATTTGGACCTGTTGGGACATTGCATAATTTTATATCTGGTTACCTACATAAGTGTCAACCCCAAAACAAGGCAAAACATTACATTACACCATGGTCTATGTTTTATGTAACTTAATATGGTCAATTTCAGAAAATGTTATCATTGTAATTGCGCACAAAATGTTAGACATGCATGCACCTACCCAAATGCTCGGTTGCTGATGAGTGGGATGAATGCAGGAGAAGATTTTAGGAGCAGGACAAGACACCCTCTTTTTGACTGACTGACATATGGGCATGTACGTGATCTTGCTTCTATGATTATCATGCTGCTTGACAGTGTCCAAGTTTTTAAAATTTTGTCGAAGGAAAGTGATACAGGATTGTCATAATGCTTCATGAGTGTCAGTGTATTTTCTGCAAGTTATTTAAAATATGATTGGGGGGGAAAACTTGACTGTATAATTTTTTTTACAACAAAATACTTATGAAACTTTCAAACGAAAGTGAACTTCTTGGCAGGGAAAAATGCATTTGAATAAATGGTTTTTGTAGGTGTCATTACAAGCCATAAAATAATAATGTACAGTGTCACGACAGGTTGTCAGCTGTTATGACCGTGTTATGACGCTGGGTGTCAAGTAGTGTTACCACTAACTGGATACATTTGTCTGACTCCCCTTTTTTATATACAAAACTAAAGTTGCATGGTGTTTTGATCTTGTTTTGTCATTCCAGTGTTGAAGACAGTTGAAAACCTTGGCGTGAGCTATGTGAAAACATCTGAACTATATACCAAGAAACTGGATGCAGAGTTCTCAAACTTGAACTTCCCCTACAAAATAGAGGCTGTGAGTACAAAATTATGAATTCCACAGTGCGTAGCTATTTAAAGAAGATACACTAATTGTGGTCGGCCAAAAGTAATCAGTTCTTTTGTCCATTTGTATATACTGTATATACTGTATGAATTAAGCTTGTCTGATAAAAACAATGCACAAATGACTCAAGAGGGAGCCAGAGATCAAGATAACCTTTCCCAACCATCTTCCTCCCGCTCCTACGGGCTTTCGCAGATTCTGCCGTTACTCTCCTGAATTTGCCGGTAATAGGCTACATGAGGAGTCGGCAAACTTTCTCATGTGGAATGCGAATTTATCTTAAATCAAATCAAATTTATTTATATAGCCCTTCGTACATCAGCTGATATCGCAAAGTGCTGTACAGAAACCCAGCCTAAAACCCCAAACAGCAAGCAATGCAGGTGTAGCAGCATGGTGGCTAGGAAAAACTCCCTAGAAAAGGCCAAAACCTAGGAAGAAACCTAGAGGAACCAGGCTATATGGGGTGGCCAGTCCTCTTCTGGCTGTGCCGGGTGGAGATTATAACAGAACATGGCCAAGATGTTCAAATGTTCATAAATGACCAGCATGGTCAAATAATAATAAAGCAGAACAGTTGAAACTGGAGCAGCAGCACGGTCAGGTGGACTGGGGACAGCAAGGAGTCATCATGTCAGGTAGTCCTGGGGCATGGTCCTAGGGCTCAGGTCCTCCGAGAGAGAGAAAGAAAGAGAGGAGAGAATTAGAGAACGCACACATAGATTCACACAGGACACCGAATAGGACAGGAGAAGTACTCCAGATATAACAAACTGACCCTAACCCCCCGACACAAACTACTGCAGCATAAATACTGGAGGCTATTTCTATTGATCTGCGTGCCAGTTATGGTTTTCAAATGCACATTTTCATGCAACAGTTAAATCAGATTTTATAATAATGTTGTCAAATCTCAATCATTGTCATCTAAATGAAACAACTTCTATTTCTATTGCCATTGTAAAAATAGCCCATCAAGCCAACAAATAAAAATATTGCAGGTAGAAAACATCCTGATAAAAATAAATATCCTATAAATCACATTGGCTACACTACATTGGCTACGCATGGCCTGTCTGCAACGCAATTTAAACATTGTATCAACTATTAACTTGGGTCCAGCCTGAAGCTCCTTGCAACATTGTATAAAATATTCTGGGCCCTCAGTTTCTGACACCAGTGAGCTTGGGACAGACATCTGTAGGCTATTTGGAAAGGGATAAAAATAAATCAGGTAGGCCTATTTTATGATGTTTCCACAGGATTAGAGCATGACATTTTTCCCTTTCATGCTGAGTGTGTGAAAGGGAGAGTCTGGAAAGATTTTTCAAATACATTGAGGAATTGTCATTCTTAATGGATGTAGAAACAGACTTGGTTTGCTTGCTGTTTGCGGTGAAGAAAACATTACTTTGAGAAGCTCCACAGCTCATTAGTGGTGGTGCTTCAACCCAATCAGAAATGCTATTAGATCTTCAAATGGGCACATTTATATGCCTTCATTGCACACAGGCCAGGTAGCCTACAGCCCTACTTTTATGCGTAATCGGGTGCGTGTCCTTACCCAACTACTTGACTGGAGCGCTCCAAACAAAAGACATTGACAACTCAAATGGAATGAAATACACCAACATTTGTTTTTTCACAAGTGTAACACTGCGCTCTGCAAACAACGTGCCCACTCTGACAATGAGAACGGTAAAAGACTGGAATAATATACAATCCCAGTCAAAAGATTGACACACCTACTCATTCAAGGGTTATTTTTTATAAACTATTTTCTACATTGTAGAATAGTGACGACAGCAAACTGAAATAACACATGGAATCATATACTAAACTGAAAACTTGTTAAACAAATCAAAGTATTTTACTGGATACTAAAATATTTTAAATATCTTATGAAATAGTTTATTCTACAATGTAAAAATAAAGAAACTCTTGAATGAGGTGTCCAAACTTTTGACTGGTACTGTATATCGAATGCATTAAGAATTTACTGTAACCAAACAAGCATGTCTGATTAGATTAGGAAATAACAGTAAATCTACTATTGATATGTAATTGGGAATTGAATACATTAACAATCAAACGCAAATCATTTACACAATGAGTGTGCACATATTGGCGGGAGAGCGCACGCTATAGATATGCACAGTGCTTTTGAAAAGTATTCAGACCCCTTGACTTTTTCCACATTGTTACATTTGAGGCTGTAACGTATTAAATTGTTTTTCCCCCTCAATCTACACAGAATACCCCAAAATGACAAAGCAAAAAAACAGGTTTAGTAATGTTTGCTAATTTATTAAAAATAAACATGACATTTACATAGTTGTAGTCAGAGGTTTACAAACAGGTTTTAATGACTACAACCTAAGTGTTTTTCAAATGCTCCACAAAATTCTTGTTTGACATGACACAAGTCATTTTTCCAACAATTGTTTACAGAGCGACTATTCCACTTATTCACGATCATAATTCCAGTGTGTCAGAAGTTTACATACACTAAGATGACTGCCTTTAAACAGCTTGTAAAATTCCAGAAAATTATGTCATGGCTTTAGAAGCTTCTGCTAGGCTAATTGACATCATTTGAGTCAATTGGAGGTGTGCCTGTGGATATATTTCAAGGCCTACCCTAACTCAGTGCCTCTTTGCTTCACATCATGGGAAAATCAAAAGAAATCAGCCAAGACCTCAGAAAAGCAATTGTAGACCGTCACAAGTCTGGTTCATCCTTGGGTGAAATTTCCAAATGCCTGAAGGTACTACATTCATCTGTACAAACAATAGTAAGCAAGTATAAACACCATGGGACCATGCAGCCGTCATACTGAGACGCGTTCTGTCTCCTAGAGATAAACGTACTTTGGTGCAAAAAGTGTAAATCAATCCCAGAACAGCAGCAAAGGACCTTGTGAAGATGCTGGAGGAAACCGGTACAAAGGTATCTATATCCACAGTAAAACAAGTCCTATATTGACAACCTGAAAAGCTGCTCAGCAAGGAAGAAGCCACTGCTCCAAAACCGCCATAAAAAAGCCAGACTACGGTTTGCAACTGCACGTGGGGACAAAGATCGTACTTTTTGGACAAATGTCCATTGTTATGTTTGGAGGAAAAGGGGGAGGCTTGCAAGCCAAAGAACACAATCCCAACCGTGACACAGGGGGGTGGCAGCATCATGCTGTGGGGGTGCTTTGCTGCAGGAGGGACTGGTGCAGTTCACAAAATAGATGGCATCATGTGGATATATTGAAGCAACATTAAGACATCAGTCTGGAAGTTAAAGCTTGGTTGCAAATGGGTCTTCCAAATGGACAATGACCCCAAGCATACTTCCAAAGTTGTGGCAAAATGGTTTAAAGACAACAAAGTCGAGGTATTGGAGTGGCCATCACAAAGCCCTAACCTCAATCCCATAAAAAGTGTGGGCAGAACTGAAAGTGTGTACGAGCAAGGAGGCCTACAAACCTGACATAGTTATACCAGCTCTGTCAGAATGGGTCAAAATTCACCCAATTCTTTGTGGGAAGCTTGATGAAGGCTCGGTTTGACCCAAGTTAAACTAATTTTAAAGGTAATGCTACCAAATACTAATTGAGTATGTGAACTTCTGACCCGCTGGGAAAGCTTAAATAAAACACTCTACTATTATTCTGGAATTTCACATTCTTAAAATAGTGGTGATCCTAACTGATCTAAGGCAGGGAATTTTTACAAGGATTAAATGTCAGGAATTGTGAAACTGAGTTTAAATGTATTTGGCAAAGGTGTGTAAACTTCCGACTTCAACTGTAAGTATTCAGACCCTTTACTCAGTATGACTCTACAAGCGTTTTCCCATTTCTTCTCTGCAGATCCTTCCTCTCAAGCTCTGTCAGGTTGGATGGGGAGCATCGCTGCACAGCTATTTTCAGGTCTCTCCAGAGATGTTAGATCGGGTTCAAGTCCGGGCTCTGGCTGGGCCACTCAAGAATATTCAGAGACTTGTCCCGAAGCCACTCCTGCGTTTTCTTGGCTGTGTGTTTAGGGTCATTGTCCTTTTGGAATGTAAAACCTTTGCCCCAGTCTGAGTTCCTGAGTGCTCTGGAGCAGGATTTCAACAAAGATCTCTGTACTTTACTCCATTCATCTTTTCCTAGATCCTGACTAGTCTCCTAGTCCCTGCCACTGAAACACATCCTCACAGCATGATCACCATGCTTTACCGTAGTGATGGTGCCAGCTTTTCTCCAGATGTGATGCTTGGCATTCAGGCCAAAGAGTTCAATCTCTTTCTTCAGACCAGAGCATCTTGTATCTCATGGTCTTTAGGTGCCTTTTAGAAAACTCCCAAGAGGGCTGTCATGTGCGTTTTTGAGTAGTGGCTTCCGTCTGGCCACTCTACTATGAAGGCCTGATTGGTGGAGTACTGCAGAGATGGTTGTCCTTCTGGAAGGTTCGCTCATCTCCACAGAGGAACTCTAGAGCTCTGTCAGTGACCATTGGGTTCTTGGTCACCTCCCTGACCAAGGCCCTTCTCCCCCGATCGCTCAGTTTGCCCGGGCGGCCCAGCTCTAGGAAGAGTCTTGTTGACTCAAACTTCTTCCATTTATGAATGATGGAGGCCACTCTGTTCTTAGGGACCATCAACGCTGCAGAATATTTTATTTGGTACCATTCCCAGATCTTTACCTCGACACAATCCTGTCTCAGTGCTCTACGGACAATTCCTTCGACCTCATGGCTTGGTTTTTACTCTGACATGCACCATCAACTGTGGGGCTTTATATAGACGTGTGTGTGCCTTTCCAAATCCTGTCCAATCAATTGAATTGACCACAGGTGGACTCCAATCAAAATGTAGCAACATCTCAAGGATGCTCAATGGAAACCGGCTGCACCCGAGCTGTTCGGCAAAGGGTCTGAATAGTTATGTAAATAAGGTATTTCTGTTTTTATTTGCAAAAATGTCTAAACCTGTTTTCGCTTTGTCATTATGGGGTTGTGTGTGTGCACTGCGGAGGATAAAAAAAAATATATATATTCTAGAATAAAGCTGTAACGAAATGTGGGAAAAGGATAGGATAAGTAATCCCTCTCACCCCCCCCCTTAAGTTTTAGATGCACTATTGTAAAGTGACTGTTCCACTGGATGTCATAAGGTGAATGCACCAATTTGTAAGTCGCTCTGGATAAGAGCGTCTGCTAAATGACTTAAATGTAAATGTAAATGTAATGGTCTGAGTACTTTCGGATGGCACTGTATATTTGCTACTGCTTGACTAAAAAAAACATCTTGGTCGACCAACAGCCTCGTGGTTAGAGCGTTGGACTAGTAACCGAAAGGTTGCAAGATCGAATCCCTGAGCTGACAAGGTCAAATCTGTCGTTCTGCCCCTGAACAAGGCATTTAACCCACTGTTCCTAGGCCTTCATTGAAAATAAGAATTTGTTCTTAATTGACTTGCCTAGTTAAATAAAGGTCAAATGGAAAACACTGAATTGCTGGTGGTGATCAAGACCGTGATAATGATATTGAAATAGAGAATGCGTTCTGTTGATGTTCTGGTATGCTTTCCTTTTAAGTCCACTAAGGATGACCGGAAACCTCAAACTGGGCCCAGTGAATATGAGAAGCGAAGAAAGGACCATATCTCCCACTTCATTCTCCGTCTTGCATACTGCCAAACGTAAGTGAAGTCTTCACAGCCTTTTCAATAAACCTGTAATGTCCCTTTCTCCAAATAGACTTGTACCTAGAGGAGGGTGTATTCTACCTAATTATTTGGGACGCAGCATACCAAGTGATTCTCTTACTTTATAAATTGAACAAACATAAGATTACTTTTTTTAATCTTGCAGAGAAGATCTCAGACGGTGGTTTATCCAGCAAGAGATTGACCTCTTCCGTTATCGCTTCAATGACCTGCCTTCTAAAAACACACAAGAATTTCTGCAATACAATAATCTTCACTATCATACGGTGAGTCTTTATGTTGTTGTTGTGGAGGGAAATGCACATTTTACTCTCAAATGTGAGCAAAACGGCTCTGGCATCAATATAATGACGGGAATTGGCATAACCAAGCAATTGGTTTATCCCTGTCCTCCATTGGTGTAGGCACTGGTGCAACATTTTGATGTGCATGAAAAAATAAAGTATCAGTAAATCTGGTCTTGAGACTGTTTGGACATATTTCTGGTAATATTTCAGACCTGTCAGTAGATGGCGCTGTCAGCTCACAGTAGTATACTTGTCAGAAAATGTCCACTGTGTGGAGGGTTGTTTTTGCAATCGGGCTATTTGAAGTTGAATCTGGTTTTACTTCAAGGTGTGTTCCATAAGATTTGTTGTGATAAATCAGTTGAACTCAAGGAAGTAAATAGTACACTTTTACAGTACTGTATAGAACATGCTCCTTTTCATTTAATTTGACATGACCAGCATTGTTTATACTATTGCAATATGGCAACGAGGGAGGTGAGAAAGGCAAGCAAAAGTTGTTCATCACATACATGCCCAGAAGGGGATAGGTACAACATATTCCCAAACAGTCCCTGGATGAGAGCACGTGAGCAGTTGGAAATCCCGCTCATCACTCATGGAGAGGTGCTCAATGTCCTGTCCTACCTCTCCACTCACAGGAAAAAAATTGCTGCTCCAAATTTGCTTCATTCATTAAAATCACAATTTAGCCACTGGGCCACTCTTGCCAGGCTGGGCAGAGTTATTCTTTAATTTTTCTATAGGTAGGCCTAAAGGTTTTTTGGTAAAATAACCCAATCAAAACGTAAAGCTCCTTGAAAGTGGGAATATGCCAGACCCATTGGGACAAAATCAACAATAATGGAACAAAAATGAACAAAATGTTTTAAAAGATCAGATTTTTCGCTTATAAATACTTTGCTACAATGACAATTAGTCATCTACCCACCTTGTTCCTTTTTGTTAGCATGTGCATGGACTAAGTACACATCACGCTTTTGGGATACATGTCTTTTCGCTACATCACCGCACCCTCTCTTGATCTTTGTAAGTCACCTTGATTTAGCACCTGTGTGTTTTTATCAGTTTCTGAAAATATATAGAGACCTCCATGACAGTAGCTAAAGCAAGGGGCTATAGCAGCACACAAGTAGACTACAAGTACATGCTGGGGGGGGTTATGCCCTGGGCTTGTGACGTGAGCGCTATTGGAGCGGGCGAGAAGGCCACCCTCCAGTCTTTGGGAATCACGATCCAGTCAAATTAGGCACGCTCCTCGTTTCACTCACATAATTATTTGAGTGACAGGTGGTAAAGCGTTTGTTATGGCCGCAGGTTCTACATGGGGAAGCCTTTCTTTGATAATGTCTTGGAGATGGGCGACAAGGTTCTAACTCCGTCTGCCCTTATGGTTGGCTGTATTTACAGTTACCAGGTTTCCAGCCAACCTTTTTATGCAAGTAAAGTACATGTCAGATGAAAAAAAATGTCACTAATGGCCGGTATATGGGAATTCAACCACAAAAGTAATTTTTTATTTAAAAAAATATATATTTTAATTTGACCCCTATTTCTCCCCAATTTCGTGGTATCCAATTGTTTTTAGTAGCTACTATCTTGTCTCATCGCTACAACTCCTGTACGGGCTTGGGAGAGACGAAGGTTGAGAGTCATGCGTCCTCCGATACACAACCCAACCAAGCCGCACTGCTTCTTAACACAGCGCCATCCAACCCGGAAGCCAGCCGCACCAATGTGTCGGAGGAAACACCGTGCACCTGGCAACCTTGGTACAGCGCCCTTAACCACTGCGCTCGGCCCGCCATAGTAGTCGCTGGTGCGCGATGAGACAAGGATTTCCCTACCGGCCAAGCCCTCCCTAACCCGGACGACGCTAGGCCAATTGTGCGTCGCCCCACGGACCTCCTGGTCGCGGCCGGTTACGACAGAGCCTGGGCGCGAACCCAGAGTCTCTGGTGGCACAGCTGGCGCTGCAGTACAGCGCCCTTAACCACTGTGCCACCCGGGAGGCTAAAAGTTATTTTTATGTGCAATACGTCATCATGCAAACCCTTTTATCCACGACAAGTACATTTGATGGAAACACCTCTGTGGTTGGAAAATGTACATATTGTTATGCAGATTTTACAATATTTGCATTTAAATCTGTCGCCAATTATGAAACGTAGCTATTGTTAAAGCTTGATATGTTGTGGTGATAAAGCCTCTGATGCATTCTGGGTCTTCAGTGTAAGATATCCCACGATGGCATTTATGCCAGACTGAAACAGGGAGGGACTATTATGAACTAAAGAATACAACCCAGCTCTCATTCCCTCGCCTTACCACGTGTTTGCTGCTTACACTATTGATTGAAACCCATAGCAGTCAGATAGGTCATCAACAGCCCGAGGACACATTGTCTTTTGTTTGTTTAGGCCTAAGAGGACATGATTGATGGGCCAGTGTACAGCAGTCTTCATCTCACTCCGGAGAAGAGAATGCAACAACACTACACTGCTAGATAGCTATACTATCAAGTGTCAATATGCTTGTTTCTGTCACTGAAAGCCTTTTCCTAATCTCTAGATTAGTACTGATGAGAAGAAAAACCTGATGGACAAACTCGTCACCTCAAGCTTTGCTCTCAGTGGATCCACGGTTGACGGCCAAGACTTTTACAAAGTGAGTTAACAATTTTCCATTTTCTGCAAAGTGAAGTCCTCACATGGTTATATTCGAGAACACAAGTGCACCCTTGTGTTAAGATAATGAATATTATGTTGAATGTCCATATACCCCCCCTTTTCTGTTTTATTTCAAGGTCCCCTTCCAAGATGCGTTGGATCTGGTGAGAACCAGGAAGGTCTACCTGAATGGGGGCTATGTCTACATCCCTCACCAGGACATTGTCACCATCGTTCTCAACGACTTCCGTACAAGACTGTCCAAAGCACTTGCGGTAAGGCCCATTATTTGGCATAAACATTTATTTTTAAATGCAACTGTGCCAGTTACTACATGGCATTTAACTTTGATGTCATTTGAAGAATATGACATGGGTTTAAATGTCATTTATTGTTTACAGATTCACAGCCTGACAAGCTTTTCATATAGGACTTTATGGATGTATTACTAGTAACTCCATATTATTCTTGGGATTACTCTGTCCATCATTTGAAGTCTTACATCCCTGGAGAATGGAGGGAGGGATCTGTTTAAAACACTTAATCAATCATTTATTAATTTATTGCAAATTGATCACCATTTAAATAGAATTTTCCTCCAATGGTTAATGATACATTTGGCAAGGCTTGTAGTTACTGCAGGCTAATCCTTCTCAGCAGGTGGAGGA
Source organism: Oncorhynchus gorbuscha (assembly GCF_021184085.1). Classification (NCBI taxonomy): domain Eukaryota; kingdom Metazoa; phylum Chordata; class Actinopteri; order Salmoniformes; family Salmonidae; genus Oncorhynchus; species Oncorhynchus gorbuscha. The sequence goes on along the minus strand of NC_060178.1, from coordinate 81,173,834 downwards.
GGGCTCCACCAATGATGCCAAAATCCATAGGAATAACGCAGTATAATTAAACGGTGCGTTTGTAGTGCTCAAAAATACCATTATCACCCGAGCTCACAGGGGAAAATAGATCTGAAATGTCTAAGTGGATATCTAGCCCTGTGCTATGAAGCACATTTGAAATGTCAATCCTTTCTCTGAATAGTATAAGATGGCAATCTGAATAAAATATTTGGTACAGTAAATGTAAGCAGCAGTATAGTACATCATTATGAATGAAATGCAGACAGTTGAATGTACATACACTTAGAGTCATTAGAGTCATTAAAACCCATTTTTCAAACACTCCACAAATTTCTTGTTAACAAACTATAGTTTTGGCAAGTCGGTTAGGACATCTACTTTGTGCATGAGAAGTCATTTTTCCAACAATTGTTTACAGACAGATTATTTCACATATTTCACATAATTCACTCTATCACAATTCCATTGGGTCAGAAGTTTACATACCCTTAGTTGACTGTGCCCTGAAACGGCTTAGAAAATTCTAGAAAATTATGTCATGGCTTTAGAAGCTTCTGCTTGGCTAATTGACATCATTTGAGTCAATTGGAGGTGTACCTGTGGATGCATTTCAAGGCCTACCTTCAAACTCTGTGCCTCTTTGCTTGACAACATGGGAAAATAAACAAATCAGCCAATACCTCAGAAAAAAAATTGTAGACCTCCACATGTCTGGTTCATCCTTGGGAGCAATTTCCAAACGCCTGAAGGTACCACGTTCATCTGTACAAACAGTAGTACACAAGTATAAACACCATGGGACCATGCAGCCGTCATACTGCTCAGGAAGGAGACACGTTCTGTCTCCTAGAGATGGAAGTACTTTGGTGCGAAAAGTGCAAATCAATCCCAGAACAACAGCAAAGGACCTTGTGAAGATGCTGGAGGAAACAGGTACAAAAGTATCTATATCCACAGTAAAACGAGTCCTATATCGACATAACCTGAAAGGCCGCTCAGCAAGGAAGAAGCCACTGCTCCAAAACCGCCATAAAAAGCCAGACCGGTTTGCAACTGCACATGGGGACAAAGATTGTACTTTTTGGAGAAATGTCCTCTGGTCTGATAAAACAAAAATAGAACTGTTTGGCCATAATGATCATCGTTATGTTTGGAGGAAAAAGTGGGAGGCTTGCAAGCTGAAGAACACCATCCCAACCATGAAGCACGGGGGTGGCAGCATCATGTTGTGGGGGTGCTTTGCTGCAGGAGGGACTTGTGTACTTCACAAAATAGATGGCATCATGAGGGTGGAAAATCATGTGGATATATTGAAGCAACATCTCAAGACATCAGTCTGGAAGTTAAAGCTTGGTAGCAAATGGGTCTTCCAAATGGACAATGACCCCAAGCATACTTCCAAAGTTGTGGCAAAATAGCTTAAGGACAACAAAGTCACGGTATTGGAGTGGCCATCAAAGCCCTGACCTCAATCCCATAGAGAATGTGTAGGCAGAACTGAAAAAAGTGAGTGTGAGCAAGGAGGCCTACCAACCTGACTCAGTTACACCAGCTCTGTCAGGAGGAATGGGCCAAAATTCACCCTATTTATTGTGGGAGGCTTGTTGTAGGCTATCCTCTACCAGTATTCTGACATTTCCCATTCTTAAAATAAACTTGTGATCCTAATTGACCTATGACAGTGAATTTTTACTTGGATTAAATGTCAGGAATTGTGAAACTCAGTTTTAAATGTATTTGGCAAAGGTGTATGTAAACTTCCGACTTCAACTATCTTAACATGGTATGTTTTGACGACAATGGCCAGCATGCTTTGGCTAAATGACAATTACTGCATTTAGTATGAATATTATTTTAGCATTAAGTGCTATTGTGCTTGTTTGATATAGCCTGTCGTACAGCATGTCTTTGGACAAAACAGAATTCCATTAAAAAGGTCAAGGGCCTTTGGACAGACCGTCTGGTCAGTCATACATACATATACAAAGCAATCTAGATGTCTGCAGCGTGTTGTAAGTTGCCTGCAATGGAGTAATTACCTGCTTGCATGTCAGTGAGCAGTGAGTGGGATGTCTGATGAGAAGATGATTGTGGGGGTGGTTGTGGGAGAGATTGGGAGGAAGTGGGACAAGATTGCTTTTTCCGGCTGACAGGAGTAGGCGGGAAAGATGATCGTTTCTTGAACGGATGACAACGTACACTTGTGTAGGAGTTGTAGGTCATTCCTGCAAACCTCCTTCCTCACCCTCCACGGACCAGGCTGAGGTTAAAACCAAGCTGAGATCAGAGATGCTCTGAGGTTGGCCCTTTAGAAAGCTAAAGCACTGTGTTTAAGGCTAGATGGCAAGGCTTTTCTCCCAAAGATTGATAACAGAATACAGCCTAGTCCTCTGATGGCGCCTCATTCCTCTTGAAATATGTAATTTATATTATTGTGCTTATGTAGGCTACATGTGTAGTAGGCCCTAATTGGCCCTGTGGAAGTTGCTGTTGCGGTACTATGGATATGCCCCAGGGACTTCTGTGAGATTGTTTATTAAAAGGAAATAACATTTTAAAAAGTCATATGTCCCCTCTGCCACCCCAACATAAACATGTGTGAAAATGGAGCGTTTCTATGTTTTGTGGGAAAAAGAGGAAGATGAGTGTTTCCAATGACATCATCAACCAATTAGTTGGCAATGCCTACTCGTAATTGGTTGAAGTCACATGATGCACACTGATGTCATTGGAAACACTTATCTTCCTCTCTTCCCCCCACAAAACATAGAAATGCACCTTTTTCTTTTGTTGATGTTGGGTGGAGATGATGAATATGAAGTATTTTTTATTTTTTTATTCCTTTAAGTGGGAAAATGATATCATTACTTACACCAGGGGTGTCAAACTCATTCCACGGAGGGCTGAGTGTCTGTGGGTTTTTCCTTTAAATTAAGACTTAAACAACCAGGTGAGGGGAGTTCCTTACTAATTAGTGACCTTAATTGATCAATCAAGTGCAAGAGGGGAGTGAACCCGTAAAAGGAAATGTTTTCGTTCACATATTAAATGTTTACTTTTGAACTTTAATATGGTCAATACTTTGTATTTATTTACCTTTTAATAAATATATAATATATTGTTGAGTTGTAGCTCACAGGTAAATACAAACTATTTATAGGAATTTGTTAATTGTACCTGTGGGTCACATAAAAATATATGGTAGCCTAAATGTCTGACAGCATAGCACTTTTATCTCCACCCAACTATCATTCCATTGTCAGAGACTCAACAGATTTGTATCCATTCCAACATGTTCCGCACCAAAAACATTAGATTATCTGTGTTGCTAGGTGACAGCTCTGTAGTGTAATGCCCTTTCCCCTCATGAACTTCTGAATGACTTGTAGACTCAGTGTTTCACTTTCTATCTCGGAGAACAGAAATAATGCTGTGAACCAGACACACACACACACACACACACACACACACACACACACACACACACACACACACACACACACACACACACACACACACACACACACACACACACACACACACACACACGTGTGTGTGTGTGTGTGTGTGTAGCACGAATAATGTAGAACTGATGGTTTGTTTGAGACCATGCTTTTATTTTGGAATCCACAGCCGCTTAAGCTACTTTGTAGGGGCATGAGACATGAAAGAACTTCATTCCAGAATATCAAGCTGCTCACACATTTTACCAAGCAGCTGTCATGTCACGTCGTAGCGACAGTTTCTATTAGTTATCCATAGAACCAGAATAGTAGAACTAGTTACGTCTGTGAGATTTGAGAATTCTGTTGAAAGGTTGTTTTTCTGAATATTCTCCTCAACCCATGATAACGAACTTCAATATTGACAAAAAATAAGAGTTGAGTGGTTCTCCAATCCTTAACCCATGACCTCTGGTAATGGGGTTTAGTAAATCCATCCCCCTCTTCCTGTGTGTAGTAGTGTATGGTTGCATGGAGTGGGTGTACCAGAGTGGAGTTGTCTGTCTGTGCAGGCAGTACTATATGGGATACTGGAGGGCTGACTAGAGGCAGTTCTACTTTAGAGGAGTCAAGTGGACAAATACACTGGGGTTGCACACACTGACATTTTATTTCACTTTGTGAAACATGGTGCACATTTAGTTTATCTGGATATAGGTTTTATTTGTATCCAACATTAGCAGATTGCTATTACAGGTATTGGCCAGGCTACATGACCAATGTTCTATTCCAAGTTCGAGAGACAAATCTTGCTATGACCATTTTCCTATGCTTGGCTTTGATTCATGTTCCCCATTTATGTGATCTATAATAGTGTTGCACAGTATACCGAAACATTTCGATACTAGAACATGAAGAACAGTTTGGTACTCAATTTTTGTTACTTTCGGGAATGTCACACGGATCAAGCCTGTCTATCAGCTCAGCCGACCCTTTTATTATAGCGCCAACCTTGACTGCTCCACTTACTCATTGCTAGCCTGCACTGGGAGTCTGGTTAATGTTAGCTCTCAACTAATGCTGCACAGAACTTAACACACTTGAATAATGTAATGCGGCATGTAGAAATGTTGATTACTGTTTGCAACTTCGCAAAACAATGTCCATACAGGCTAGAACACCTTACAATGCAAGAAGATACCGGTAGCTTCCATCTTTGTAGGCTATCTTTGCTTGCTGGCTAAAGCTAACATCAATTCAATACCCTACTACTTTGTGTAAAATATGCTGACTTCAAAGGTGATTGTCACAACTTTTCATTAAATTATTTGGTCTCTCTTACGTATCCAAAAATATGATTTATTGCCTTAACGAACTGACTGCTCCAATGGACCGCCCCCTCGCGCCTTATGAATGATGTCATTACTGATTTTAAATTGAGCTACTTCTATGCAAATGTTGTTGATCAATACACCAAAATAAATCCTAAATGGAAGGGAAGTTGTCATGTGGCCCTATCAGCCAAAACCAGCTTGAACTCGATGCATCACACACCCTTTTTGAATATGCATTCCCCTGTATTGTGGATAGGCCTTGGCCACATATCCAGTTCATCAATAGATTTACCAATCAAATAAATGATGCCCAACGATTGAACAGAGAGCAGTAGTTGAGTTTGTCTGGATCGAGTGCTATTCTGTGAATTTGGCTAATATGCATTTTTTTAATGTGGTATAGTGATATTAAACCTAGTATCGAAGTCAAAATTCTGGTATCGTGACAACACTACCCTATAGATATAGTTGGAATATGCTGTTGCCACTGCAGTACCATGCCTAAATCACAAACCAGTGCTTGCAATTGTCTTGGCAAGATTGGTGGAATCTGTATAACCCCAGTACTTATATACCATCTGACTCGTACATACACATTAGATTTCCATGCTTCAGTCTATGCTTCACATTTCTCTTCAGATATGCAGCGCGACATGTCTTCCCCTGTGGCACACCTCAATGAGATCTCATTCCTTACAATGAGATGTCATTCCTTACAATGAGATGTCATTCCTTACAAGGTCTCTGGTGTTATTGGAGCCCAATGGGCTATTTCCAATGGAAGTGACCATAAAAAGCATATTGTAAGGAGTGTCCTGGTCTCATTTGATGTAGGAGATTATTCATGCAGAGACATGACACGGCCATTACTGGCTTCTTCTTTTCTGTTGTGGAGGAGAACAAAGGAGCTTAATGCTGCTGCGTATGTGTGTGTGTGTGACGATAAAGCTGCCAAATCTGTAAAGCTGAGGTTTCATCGTGGAGAGGAACCTTTCATTTCTTGTGAATTTTCCAATCTTCACATTTTGTGTCAATGCAATGCTTTTGGATGAACTTATACTCATCTATACAAAGTCCTCTATTAAACATATCAATTGATCACATCTTCTCGACGTGAAGAGTTTTGATAATAAAGTGTAGCCTACATAAATTATACATCTGTGGTGGAATACAAACAAATGCTCAGTGTTTTTATTTTTATTTTTTGTAATTAAAAAGTAGCCCTAAATGAGTAGTGAATGATTACCATAAATTGTATTCAGTTTTACATTTAACTGTACATTGCAGCTGCAGGAAGTGTTTATCTAGTTGGACATGTACCACCTCATTATGATAAATGTTTAGATACGAGTTATCTAAGTATATGACATGGTGGATTCAGTGACGGTAATCTGTGGTAATTGCAGCTACAGTCTGCTTGAGTCTAATGACCTCTAAAATTCAAATGAGATACTTGGTTATAGTAAACAATGTGGAGGAGGATTTAATTGCTGCTATAACCAGGGATATTAAAATGCATGCATGATATGGGGAATAATAATACATCTGACAGCTTTGGGAACAGAATGTACTTTATATACTGAAATTGACAACCCAAAGTCTGATTTTGAGCTTTTTAATTAAAGTCTGGGAACAGTACTTAAAGTTTACATCCAAAGTCAATTATCAGACGAAGTAGTTGCTAAGGTTTTGCTCAATTAGAATTTTCTGAGGGAAGTCACTCTGTTCATAACTCAACCCTTTAGGCCCAGTTCTCTCCAGCTAAAATGACTATCTCTTCCCCACACTGTAGTGTAAACCTCAGTTTTAAAAATATATATATATATATATATATTTGTGTGATGCAATATTTAAAGCCTCTGTTTGGCAAACCAGTTTTTGCTTTTACACACCTCCATACTACACAAGCGTCCTTTGCATTCCTGCCAAATGCATTGTGACAGCTAGTGAATGAATTTAATTTCTGGCCAGTATTCCTGCTCTTCTGTCAATCAAATATGTTGTCTAAATGATTATTTTAGTGTGGACGGATACAGACATTGCCAGTCATACAGTGCATCAATGACCTGTGTGATGGCTGTATGACACATCGCTCTAATCCATCTTGCCAATTGAAAACATGTGCTGTCTGCACATTTGCCCTCCGATGGCATTTGGAATATCGGCTGCTGGAAGAAAATGAAATGTGTCAATCTTTATATGGCAGAGATCTGCCATAAATCAAAGCTGGAAATTAGACTTTCGAGAGACTAAAAATAGTTTCCACAGAGTCAAGTTGAAGTCAATTAGGCAGTTTAAAAATCGCACCAGACACTTTTTTTTGTGTGTTTGGCTGTTTGTTGGATGAAAATCCTATTGGAAGGTGTGTCAAAGGGTGTCACCTGTACTGTGTAGATATCTGGAACAGCCATGGTCCAAATGCAAGTGTCAAAAATGGCACCTTGAGCTTTCAGAAAAAGATGTTCCTTTAAAAAAAATGTTCCTTTAAAAAAATATATATATTTTTTTAAAGGAACATCTTTTTATACAGTGCATTTGGAAAGTATTCAGACCCCTTGACTTTTTCCACATTTTAAGTTACAGCCTTATTTTAAATCTGATTTTAAATAAATGTTTTTCCTCATCAATCTACACACAATACCCCGTAATGACAAAGCGAAAACAGGTTTTTTGAAATTTTAGCAAATGTATTAGTAAACATACCTTATTTACCCTTTGCTATGAGACTCAATTGAGCTCATGTGCATCCTGTTTACATTAGTCATCATTGATGTTTTTAGAAATGTAATTGAAGTCCGAATGTGGTAAATTCAATTGATTGGAAATAATATGGAAAGGTGTGCGCGCACACACCTGTTTTTAGATTAGGTCCCACAGTTGACTGTGCATGTCAGAGCAAAAACCAAGCCATGAGGTCGAAGGAATTGTCAACTCTGAGACGGATTGTGTTGAGGCACAGGTCTGGGGAAGGGTACCAAAACATTTCCGCAGCATTGAAGAGCCCCAAGAACAGTGGCCTCCATCACTCTTAAATGGAAGAAGTTTGGAACCACCAAGACTCTTTCTAGAGCTGGCTGCCTGGCCAAACTGAGCAATCGGGGAAGAAGGGCCTTGGTCAGGAAGGTGACCAAGATCCCAATGGTCACTCTCTTACAGAGCTCCAGAGTTCCTTTGTGGAGATGGGAGAACCTTCCAGATTGATAGCAATCTCTCCAGCACTCCACCAATCAGGCCTTTATGATAGAGTGGCCAGATGGAATCCACTCTTCGGTAAAAGGCACATGACAGCCCGCTTGGTGTTTGCCAAAAGGCACCTAAAAATCTCTGAAGTGTACCTATGATAAAAATGAAAGACTTCTACATGCTTTGTAAGTAGGAAACACTGTCGATTTTGCAGGTTATCAAATACTTGTTCTCCCCACTGTAGCTGATGTTTTTGATTAAGTTTGTTTTTGTTCAGCACTGTCAACACTTAACAAAACATCAAATGTGCTTCTCCCTACTTCCACTCGCGCTGCAATGAACGAGTAGCCAAGTGTATCGATAGGTTGTTTAATTCAAAAAAATCTTAGCTTCTTGTGTCTATTTTAATGTCAAGGGTCAAGGAAATTTTCACTTCAGAGGATACTACGTGAATTAGACCTTCACTATTAAAGGACACCAATAAGAAGAGACTTGCTGGGACCAAGAAACTCGAGCAATGGACATTAGACCAGTGGAAATCTGTCCTTTGGTCTGATGTGTCCAAAGTTGAGATATTGGGTACCAATCGCCATGTCTTTGAGACGCAGAGTAGGTGAACAGATCTCCGCATGTGGTTCCCACCGAGATGCATGGAGGAGGTGGTGTGGGGGTGCTTTGCTGGTGACACTGTCAGTGATTTTATTTAGAATTCATGGCACACTTAACCAGCATGGCTACCACAGCATTCTGCAGCGATATGCCATCCCATCTGGTTTGGGCTTAGTGGGACTATCATTTGTTTTTCAACAAGGACAATGACCCAACACCTCCAGACTGTGTAAGGTTTATTTGTGATACATCAGATGACCTGGCCTCCAACCAATTGAGATGGTTTGGGATGAGTTGGACCACAGAGTGAAGGAAAAGCAGCCAAGTATTCTACATGTGTGGGAACTCCTTCAAGACTGTTGGAAAAGCATTCCTTATGAAGCTGGTTGAGAAAATGAAAAGTGTGTGCTGTCAAGGCAAAGGGTGGCTACTTTGAAGTATATTGAAATGTGAAAAATTGGATTCTTAATTCCATATTTGTTATTTCATTAGTGTTGATGTCTTCACTATTATTCTACAATGTAGAAAATAAAAAATGATTTTAGATGTGTCCAAACTTGACTGATACTGTATGTAGCCTTCTGTTGATTGCAAGTTCATATAGTAATTTAATTTGAAATACTCGAAGTGTTGAATCAAGTGGTTTTTGTATCGGTTCATATACCGTTTGCCATGGAATCAGTACATCGCTAATGTCTTACCATTTATTTTGCAACCTGTATGGGGCAGCTATCCAACATTTTTGTCCTCAAATGAAACTCGTATATATTTCTATTCAAGTCAATTCCTTTCAGCCATTTTGTATATTTTAATATATGGCAGACAAACCCATTCCCAACCTTTTCCCTCTTCCACTTGCCTTCCATTTTTTTGTGGTAATGCTGCAATCAAATGTTTGTAAGTTTGAATTGAGCAGACAATCCCATTTGTCTATAATTTGTCTATTTGTTGTCTATCGTCCATGTACAAAACCTGTCTGATCAGGATGAATAGCATCTGGTAACATTATTTATTTTTGCTGTGCATTTTGCCAGGATGTTTTGCATTACAACATTGAAGTGTAAGAGGCCTCTAGTTATTTTAAATGGACTACATCTTTATACCTACAACCTGGGTCCTGTTTCAGTAGTAATGAAATCAGACCTGGTTGACTACCTGAAAGTCTACCATCTTTATAGGAGTAATTAAAACATGCTAATAATAGATATTTGAGTACATCACAAAATATCTTATATACCTCTACTGGTATACCATCAAGCCCTGGTGTTTTTCCAGACTGAAAATATTGAATTGCCTCAGTTCCTCTAAGTTGGCCTTCACACAGGTATTTCTGTACATTAGTTAATTTTACATGATTATTTATTTGGAAAGAAATCCTTACAGCTAACATAATTCAGTAGCGATGGAGTATACTGAAAAGAAAACATATGCTTAAAATATTTTGCTTCAGCTTTCAAAATATAATTTTGGTGAATCATGGATGACTCCGTCATTTGTAACGAGTTTCTGTGAATAATTTCCGGCAGCATTTCTATGTTGAAAATTCTAGAAATGTAGAGCATTTTTCAACATTTTTGTAATTAATAGTTAATTAACACTAAGGGGGAAAACGCCAGAAAGTTGAGTGAAGTGCAATCTCATGCTTCTCTGTGTGGGCTGGTATTTCTTCTGCGAGGTAGTCCCAGGGAGCTGCACGCCTGTGCGCAGCTGAGAGGTTACATTGTACTTGATATTGTTTTTCAACAGGAAAAGTAAAAAGAATCGCTTGAGCATGTCTTTAATCTTAGATGGAATTTAACTGCAAACACTGCAGTGTCAAGGTTTTTGTTTGTGCACATCATGGCCCTACACTGTTTACAAGGTCTTCAGCTTTACTTTGAATGTGATTTTTCTCTCTTGAGTCACTCAAGCCATAAACTATTTATATTTGGATGTCAGAAGGTTCTGCACAGCACTGATCTGGACCATTTTTTCCAAACCCATTGGCATTTATTTGTTTTGTGCAGCCGTTTGGTAAGGGAGCAAGCTTAAGTGCTTTCTTCTGACCCTGTGCTCTGTGGTGCAATGTAAGGAATTTCAATGAAGCCCTCTTGTTCTCTGCGACTGGAAACACAACAACTTTGGAACCAAAACTTTACCCAATCGAACAAGTCCTGTTTCTTTTTTCAGGGATGGCTGGAGAAACCCTGTGTCTTGTTTTGCTTGTTTTTCCTGCTCCCTGGCAAGTCAGACTTTTGGTTCAATTGATTCACTTACTTGCTCACTGTTGGCTGCTAATTACTGTGTCAAAGTACTGTTTCATCATTGGATTCCGGATCATTCTATTGTACACATTTTATCAGAGGGTGGAATTTTGAGGATCTTCAGATGTTGTCCTGTTGAACTTGTGCCCTTGATGAACAAATAGCCTTTAGTTTTGACTAATCACAGTTCGTGTGGACTCATGATTACCCAGATCAGTACCATTGCTATACCTTTTTTTCTCTGCACTATGCAAGCTGCATCAAGAGACAAATGGGGGTACACATAAATCACCCTGACCTCATTAGTGTCCTCCATTTTGTTGTACAGGTTTTGTGTGCTACTAGGCAAGATGATTGTTTTATTCCTCAGTTTGAGCCAGATGCACCTCAGACTGAAATCCTCCTCCTCCACTTCAGCTAGTTGGCGAGAGCATGACTAAATCATGTTGCTCTCCACTCGAGCACAGTGAAGTGTTAATGCATCAGAAATGAATCCCGGCACTGTCGTGAGAGGGCAAAATATCCCACTTCAGCCAACACCTCTCAAAAGGACTTAATGTAATGTCATCTCATCAAGCTGTTGATTTGGGCTTTGTCAAGGATGTCAAGTGCCAACATGTCAAGCACCCTATTTATACAGTGCCTTCAGAAAGTATTCACACGCCTTGACCCCCCCCCCCATGTTGTGTTACAGCCTGAATTTAAAACGGATTACATTTTAGATTTTTTTACACTGGCCTACACACAATACCTCAACAATACCTCATAATGGAATAAATAATTAAAAAGGAAAAGCTAAAATGTGTTAAGTCAAGTATTCAACCCCTTTTTGTTATGGCAAGCCGAAATAAGTTCGGGAGTGCAAGTCTCACAAGTTGCATGGACTCTGTGTTCAATAATAGTGTTTAACCAGAATTGTTTTATTACTACCTCATCTCTGTACCCCACACATCCAATTAATAATCTGTAAGGTCTCTCAGTCAAGCAGTGAATTTCAAATATAGATGCAACTACAAAAATCAATGAGGTTGAACAATGCCTCACAAAGGGTACCAAATCAAATCAAATCAAATTTATTTATATAGCCCTTCGTACATCAGCTGATATCTCAAAGTGCTGTACAGAAACCCAGCCTAAAACCCCAAACAGCAAACAATGCAGGTGTAAAAGCAAGATGTTGTACCTACTGTGACTATTAAAACCTACCCTAACTAGAAACCGTGGCTAGATGGTGGCATTCGCGCAAAACTTAAAGCGTGACTCACCGCATTTAACAATGGAAAGATGACTGGGAATATGGCCAAAATACAAACAGTCGTTATTTCCTCCAAGGCAAACAAGCAAAATGTTGGTATAGGGACAAAGTGGAGTCTACAGGCAATCACAGATTACAAAAAGAAAACCAGCCACGTCGCATACATCGTCGTCTTGCTTCCAGACAAACTAAACACCTCCTTTGCCGCTTTGATGATAATAAAGCGGCACCGACGTGGTCCACTGCCAAAGACTGCGGGCCCCCCCTCTCCTTCTCTGTGGCTGACATGAGTAAGACATTTAAACGTGTTAGCTCTCGCAAGGCTGCCGGCCCAGACAGTATCCCTAGCCGTGTCCTCGGAGCATGCGCAGACCAGCTGGCTGGTGTGTTTACGGACATATTCAGTCTATCCCTATCCTGGTCTGCTGTCCCCACATGCTTCAAGATGGCCACCATTGTTCCTGTACCCAAGAAGGCAAAGGTACCTGAACTAAATGACCACCGCCCCGTAGCACTCATGAAGTGCTTTGAGAGACTAGTCAACGTTCATATCACCTCCACCTTGACCTCTTGAAACTCTGGCGGCGGTATTTCATTTTTGGTTAAAAACGTTCCCGTTTTAAATGGGATATTTTGCCACGACAAGATGCTAGACTATGCATATAATTGACAGCTTTGGATAGAAAACACTCTAACGTTTCCAAAACTGCAAAGATATTGTCTGTGAGTATAACAGAACTGATGTTACAGGCGAAACCCAGATAAAAATCCAATCCGGAAGTGCCCCATATTTTGAAAGCGCTGCATGCCAATGATTCCTTATATGGCTGTGAATGGGCTATGAATGTGGTTATGCTTTCTACGTATTCCCCAAGGTGTCTACAGCATTGTGATGTATTTTTACTCATTTATGTTGAAGAATAGCCCTAAGGGACTACATTGAGCAAGTGATGGCTCCCGCAGAAAATCTTGCGTAATGTACAGAGGTAGCCATTATTCCAATCGCTTCTAATGAGAAACCAATTGTCCCGGTGGATATATTATCAAATAGATATGTGAAAAACACCTTTACGATTGATTCTAAACAACGTTTCCCATGTTTCTGTCGCTATTATGACGCTAATTTGGAAAAAAGTTTGGCGTATTAGTGACCGCATTTTCCGGTTGATTTCTCGGCCAAACGTGAAGAACAAACGAAGCTATTTCGCCTACAAAAATAATATTTTGGAAAAAAGGAACATTTACTATCTAACTGGGAGTCTCGTGAGTGAAAACATCCGAAGTTCTTCAAAGGTAAATTATTTAATTTGATTGCTTTTCTTATTTTCGTTAAAATGTTGCCTGCTGCTAGCAGGGCATAATGCTATGCTAGGCTATGATAAACTTACACAAATGCTTATCTAGCTTTGGCTGTAAAGCATATTTTGAAAATCTGAGATGACAGAGTGATTAACAAAAGGCTAAACTGTGTTCCAATATATTTCACTTGTGATTTTCATGAATAGGAAGATTTTCTAGGAAGATTTATGTCCGTTGTGTTATGCTAATTAGTGTCAGATGATGATAACGGTCCCGTTCATGGGATGGGAGTCACTACGGGTTAACAGCCATCCTAGACCCACTTCAATTTGCATACCGCCCCAATAGGTCTACAGACAATGCCATCGCCTGCACACTGCCCTATCCCATCTGGACAAGAGGAATACCTATGTAAGAATGCTGTTCATTGACTACAGCTCAGCATTCAACACCATAGTACCCTCCAAGCTCATTAAGCTTGAGACCCTAGTACTCAACCCTTTCCTGGACTTGCTGACGTGCGCCCCCCAGGCGGTGAAGATAGGAAACAACCTCTCCACTTCGCTGATCCTCAACACTGGGGCCCCACAAGGGTGCGTGCTCAGCCCCCTCCTGTACTCCCTGTTCACTCATGACTGCGTGGCCATGCACGCCTCCAATTCGTTCATCATCAAGCAGACTACAATACAGTAGTGGACTTGATTACCAACTATGACGAGACAGCCTACAATGAGGAGGTGAGGGCACTCGGAGTGTGGTGTAAGGAAAAAAACCTCTCACTCAACGTCAACAAAACAAAGTAGGTGATTGTGGACTTCAGGAAACGGCAGAGGGAGCACCCTCATCCACATCGATGGGACCGTGGTGGAAAGCTTCGAGTTCCCCTGCGTACACATCCTGGACAAACTGAAATGGTCCACCCACACAGACAGCGTGGTGAAGGCGCAATAGTCTCAGGAGGCTGAATAATTATTATTGACTTGTCACCTAAAACCCTCACAAACTTTTACAGATGTACCATTGAGAGCATCCTGTCGGGCTGTATCACGGCCTGGTACGGCAACTGCACCGCCCACAGCCGCAAGGCTCTCCAGAGGGTAGTGAGGTCTGCACAATGCAACACCGGGGGCAAACCGCCTGCCCTCCAGGACACCTACAGCACCCAATGTCACAAGGCCAAAAATATCAAGAACAAAAACCACTCGAGCCACTGCCTGTTCACCCCGCTACCATCCAGAAGGCGAGGTCGGTAAAGGTGCATCAAAGCTGGGACCGAGAAGCTGTTTTCAGTCTCTATCTCAAGGCCATCATACTGTTAAACAGCCATCACTAACATAGAGGCTGCTGCCTACATACAGACTTGAAATCATTGGCCACTTTAATAAATGGGATCACTAGTCATTTTAATAATGTTTACATATCTTGCATTATTTATCATGTGAATATACTGTATGTTATACCATCTATTGCATCTTACCTATTTTGCTCGGTCATCGCTCATCCATATATTTATATGTATATATTATTATTCCATCCCTTTACTTAGATTTTGTGTGTATTAGGTAGTTGTTGTGGAATTGTTAGATATTGCTGTACTGTCGGAACTAGAAGCACAGGCATTTCGCTACACCCGCAATAACATCTGCTAACCATGTGACCAATTAAAATTGGATTTGAAGTGTTATGTTTGGGGCAAATCCAATACAACCCATTACTGAGTACCGCTCTTGCTATATTTTCAAGCATAGTGGTGGCTGCATCATGCTATGGGTATGCTTGTAATCGTTAAGGACTGGGGATGTTTCTGAATAGCAGAGTTACAGTTTTTATTTAAATCTACTTGAAAATCTATGAAAAGACCTGAAAATGGTTGTCTAGCAATGATCAATAACCAATTTGACAGATCTTGAAGAATTTGGAGCAAATGTTGCACAATCCAGGTGTTCAAAGCTCTTGGCGATTTACCCAGAAAGATTCACAGCTGTAATTGCTGCCAAAGGTGCTCTGACAATGTATTTTCTCGGGTGTGAGTATTTAAAGTTGAAGTCGGAAGTTTACATACACTTAGGTTGGCGTCATTTAAAACTTGATTTTCAACCACTCTGCAAATTTCTTGTTAACAAACTAGTTTTTGCAAGTTGTGTATGACACAAGTCATTTTTCCAACAATTGTTTACAGGCAGATTATTTAACTTGTATTCACTGTATCACAATTCCAGTGGGTCAGAAGTTTACATACACTAAGTTGACCTTGCCTTTAAACAGCTTGGAGAATTCCAGAAAATGTCATGGCTTTAGAAGCTTCTGATAGGCTAATTGACCACATTTGAGTCAATTGGAGGTGTACCTGTATTTCAAGGCCTACCTTCAAACTCAGTGCCTCTTTGCTTGACATCATGGGAAAATCAAACCAAATCAGCCAAGACCTCAGAAAGAAAGTTTTAGACCTCCACAAGTCTGCTTCATCCTTGGGAGCAATTTCCAAATGCCTGAAGGTACCATGTTGATCTGTACAAACAGACAGTACACAAGTATAAACACCATGGGACTACGCAGCTGTCATACCGCTCAGGAAAGAGTTCTGTCTCCTAGAGATGAATGTATTTTGATCCGAAAAGTGCAAATCAATCCCAGAACAACAGCAAAGGACCTTGTGAAGATGCTGGAGGAAACAGGTACAAAAGTATCTATATCCACAGTAAAACGAGTCAAATATCGACATAACCTGAAAGGCTGCTCAGCCATGAAAAAGCCACTGCTCCAAAACCGCTACGGTTTGCAACTGCACATGGGGACAAAGGTCATACTTTTTTGGAGAAATGTCCTCTGGTCTGATGAAACAAAAATGGAACTGTTTGGCCATAATGACCATTGTTATGTTTGGAGGAAAAAGGGGGACGCTTGCAAGCCGAAGAACACCATCCCAACCTTGAACCACGGGGGTGGCAGCATCATGTTGTGGGAGTGATTTGCTGCGGGAGGGACTGGTGCACTTCACAAACTAGATGGCTTCGTGAGGGAGGAAAATGATGTGGATATGTTGAAGCTACATATCAAGACATCAGTCAGGAAGTTAAAGCTTGGTCGCAAATGGCTCTTCAAAATGTACAATGACCACAAGCATACTTCCAAAGTTGTGGCAAAATGGCTTAAGGATAACAAAGTCAAGGTATTGGAGGAGCCAACACAAAATCCTGACCTCAATCTGATAGAGAATTTGGCCTAAACTGAAAAAGCGTGTGCGACCAAGGAGGCATACAAACCTGACTCAGTTACACCAGCTCTGTCAGGAGGAATGGGCCAAAATTCACCCAACTTATTGTGGGAAGCTTGTGGAAGGCTACTCAAAACATTTGACCCAAGTTAAACAATTTAAAGGCAATGCTACCAAATACTATTGAGTGCATGTAAACTTCTGACCCACTGGGAATGTGATGAAAGAAATAAAAGCTGAAATAAACGATTCTCTCTAGTATTACTCTGACATTTCACATTCTTAAGGTAAAGTAGTGATCCTATCTGACTTAAGACAGGGAATCTTTGCAAGGGTTAAATGTCAGGAATTGTGAAAAACCTGAATGTAATTGGCTAAGGTGTATGTCAACTTTCGACTTGAACTGTATGTAAATTACATTTATTTTATTTTGTCAATGCATTTCTAAAAATATGTTTTCACTTTGTCATTGTGGGGTATTGTGTGTAGATGGGTGATAATGTTTTATTCAGGCTCTAACAACAATATGGAATAAGTCAAGGGGTATGAATACTTTCTGAAGGCACTGTAGTTCCACTGGGTTATCAAATGCAACTCATTTTGTTCTCACAGATTGTCTAGCTTTTTGCCTTTTCATACACAAGGTAGCTTATGTTGTACTGACTTGCACATTCAGTGCCTCTTTTAAATTCCCTGCAGAAGACACTTATCATGATTTAAATGTTGGGATTTTAATTAGCTATATTTTTTCATTTTCCTTCCTTTGTTTCTTTGTTAGTATTTTTTTCTGATGTGAAGCACTTTGTTACTTTTAAAAAACTATACAAATTAAGCTATTGTATTATTATTACTGTTAGTTCTCTTGTTAGTTCTCCATCTATTTGGAGGTGTAGCCTTTCAGTCTTTTCCATTCCAAATAGTATTCAGACTTAGACATTTTCCACATTATGTTAGTTTACAGCCTTGTTCTAAAATTGATTTTAAGTTGTTTTTTCCCCTCAATCTACACACAATACCCCATAATGAAAAGCAAAAGCTTTTTTTTATATACATTTGTGCTAATTTATAATAAATAAAACAAAAATCACATTTACATAAGTTCAGACCCTTTACTCAGTACTTTGTTGAAGAACCTTTGGCAGTGATTACTGCCTCGAGTCTTCTTGGGTATGACGCTACAAGCTTGGCACACCTCTATTTGGGGAGTTTCTCCCATTCTTCTCTGAAGATCCTCTCAAGCTCTATCAGGTTTGATGGGGAGAGTTCCAGCACAGTTATTTTCAGGTCTCTCCAGAGATGTTTGATCGGGTTCATGTCCGGGCTCTGGCTGGGCCACTCAAGGACATTCAGAGACTTGTCCCGAAGCCACTCCTGCGTTGTCTTGGCTGTGTGCTTAGGTTCGTCGTCCTGTTGGAAGGTGAACCTTCACCCCGGTCTGATGTCCTGAGCGCTTTGGAGCAGGTTTTCATCAAGGATCTCTCTGTACTTTTCTCCGTTCATCTTTGCCTCAATCTTGACTAGTCTCCCAGTCCCTGCTGCTAAGAAACATCCCCACAGCATGATGCTGCCACCACCATGCTTCACCATAGGGATGGTGCCAGGTTTCCTCCAGATGTGACGCTTGGCATGCAGCCCAAATAGTTCAATCTTGGTTTCATCAGACTTGAGAATCTCAGGCGTCAGGTAAACTAGTGTTTAGAGTGTTTTTGTTTGTAGCCGAAAGGTTGCGAAATCGAATCCCCAAGCTGACAAGGTAAAAATCTGTCGTTCTGCCTCTGAACAAGGCAGTTAACCCACTTCCTAGACTGTCATTGTAAATAGGATTTTTTTCTTAACTGTCTTTCCTATTTAAATGAATAAATGGTCTGAAAGTCTTTAGGTGCCTTTTGGCAAACTCCAAGCAGGCTGTTGTATATTTTACTGAAGAGTGGCTTCTGTCTGCCACTCTACCATAAAGGCCTGATTTGGTGGAGTACTGCAGAGATGGTTGTCCTTCTGGAAGGTTCTCTCATTTCCACAGAGCAATTCTAGCTCTCTGTCAGTGACCATCGGGTACTTGGTCACCTCCCTGACCAAGGCTCTTCTCCCCTGATGGCTGCTCTATGAAGAGTCTTAGTGATTCCAAACTTCTTCCATTTAAGAATTATGGAGGCAGCTGTGTTCTTGGAGACCTTCAATGCTGCATACATGTTTTGGTACCCTTCCCCAGATCTGTGCCTCGAAACAATCCTGTCTTGGAGCTCTACGGACAATTCCTTCTAATTGTCCTTTTGGTTTTTGCTCTCACATGCACTGTTAACTGTGGGACCTTTTATATAGACGGTGTGCCTTTCCAAATAATGTCCAATAAATAGAATTGACCACAGGTGGACTCCAATCAAGTTGTAGAAACATCTCAAGGATGATCAGTGGAAACAGGATGCACCTGAGCTCAATTTCGAGTCTCATAGCAAAGGCTCTGAATCTTTTATGTTAATAAGGTATTTTTGTTTTAATACATTTGCAAAGAAAATCTACACCTGTTTTCACTGTCATTATGGGGTATTGTGTGTAGATTGCTTAGGAAATTGTTTTATTTAATCCAATTTAGAATAAGGCTGTAACGGAACAAAATGTGGAAATAATCAAGTGGTCTAAATACTTTGCGATGGCAGTGTATGTACCATTATCTGGAATAGTGATAGAATATCCGTTACCCTTTGTAGTTAATGGCATGATTTTGAGGACAAGTTTCCAACATGGCCCTACTTTCATGTGGAAAAGTAAAGCTTAATCAAACAGCCTGGAAAGGGGTGATGTGAAGTTGGAAAATGCGTGACATGCTCAAGGCGGAGTGATGACTCCGTTTGATGCAATTTCTTGAGTGTATTCTTTATGTAAACACCCTTCACATAAAAGCTTTCAGGTATCTTTGATGAATTTGTCTTCTGTGTCTGCGGTTTCACCCATAGAATAAATACTTTGATACATTTGGCACAAAGGTGATTGACGCAAGTTTTCTTCTGTGAAAAGTCAAAAGCTGCAACAACAAAGAATTGAAGATTCCTTTCCATTCTTTGTTGTAGTGTGTGTAGCATTTGCCATGAGCACATAGAAACTGTAAAAACTGCCTACATGCCACTATTTTCCCTAGATAAATTATTAAGATGGTAAATATATTGGTCCGTGTGATGATGGGGAGAACAGAGAAGCCAGGTCACGTGATATCTTGTATTAGACTTGATAATTGTTTAGTAACAAACCCCATAAAGATATGCTTTTTTGTCGTTCTGATGCACTCCTACACCGTACTCTAATTCACCTTTCTTATACACTTTCTTTGCACTTTCTCCGTCACCCATCCACCTCGTTCAAGGATCCTCTTTGAACGGGGCTTTTTAAAATGATTAAATTTTACGATTTATCTTGCCTAGCTTCCGGCAAAGGTGACCCTGAGCTGCACCACAGTGGGCAGAGTTGTTAACTTAACGGGCATCTTGTGGAGACACGAGACATGGATATAAAGTATCACTGAGTCCATTATCGCTTGGCTCCATCCGGGCAGCCCTCAACGTTTATTCCAGTTGCATATTTGGCCAAGCTTTGGTTTTAGGAGCTGCTGAAAGTCAAATTCAATTTTGTGTGAAGCAGTCGGCTTCACAAGTACAATTTGGTACTGGGTTTATGGCCAGAAATATGTGATGAAGAGATTAGACCAGAGGGAGACTTGAGTTGGCACCTCCTTTTTATATTTGAATCAGTCTCAAATCCTGTATACAGCTTTTTTGTGTGTGTGTGTGTGTGTGTGTTACACCTAGGCCTATTCACGGTTCTTTCATTGATCAGTGTCATACCACAATACAAGAACTAAGTTATGTTCTCACTTATTTCTCGGCTAATCAAATTCCTCATTTTATAAACCATATAAAAAACAGGTTTATGTTTTGAAATGTCAGGCCTGTATTTAGATTTTGTTTTGTTATTTCATTATAGCACACCAACGCCTACATTGAAGACTCAACTATGTCATTGAATGTCACCATTGGGAGGGGGTAAATGTTCCAGCTGTTTTATTTTATTTGACCTGTTTTATTTGATTTATTTTACCTTTATTTAACTAGGCAAGTCAGTTAAGAACAAATTCTTATTTTCAATGACTGCCTAGGAACAGTGGATATTTAAGGTGCACTGACTCCTGTGTTACATCCTATAGCACCAAGCAGAGACGTTATGTTCCATCACTGAGGCCCCTCTGAGAGTGTGAGTGAGAATTATTATAATTCCTGTGTGACTTAATGGTTGGCATCTGTGACGTGGCTATTGTGTGTCTAGAGGTCAAGAGGGTACCCATTGGTGACAGGCCAGTGAGTTGGCAAATGTCATTTCAGCCAATGATAACTCACGCATTGTGACAAGCTTACAAGTCAACGCTGTCCTGTTTGCAAACTGAACTGACAGGTTAACATGACAGTCATTATTAGGGAGCAGTCAATATTAGCGCTGGGAAATTGAAGGTCCCCAAGAACACAGTGGCCTCCATTCTTAAATGGAAGAAGTTTAGAACCACCAAGACTCTTCGTAGAGCTGGCCGCCCGGTCAAACAATCAATCGGGGGAGAAGGGCCTTGGTCAGGGAGGTGACCAAGCACCCGATGGTCACTCTGGCAAATCTCTAGAGTTCCACTATGGACATGGAAGAACCTTCCAGAAGGACCACCATCTCTGCAGCACTCCACCAATCAGGCCTTTATGGTGGAGTGGACAGACGGAAGCCGCTCCTCAGTAAAAGGCACATGACAGCCCTCTTAGAGTTTGCCAAAAGGCACCCAAAGACAAAACAAAATTCTCTGGTCTGATTAAATCAAGACTGAAGTCTTCGATCTTGAATGCCAAGCGTCATGTCTGGACAATGACCCTGAGCACATAGCCAAGACAATGCAGGAGTATCTTCAGGACAAGTCTCTGAATATCCTTGTGGCGCCCAGCCAGAGCCCGGACTTGAACCCGATTTGAACATCTCTGGAGAGAGCTGAAAATAGTTGTGCAGCAACGCTTCCCACTCACCCTGACAGAGCTTGAGAGGATCTGCAGAGAAGAATGGGAGAAACTCTCCAAATACAGCTGTGCAAAGGTTGTAGCATCATACCCAAGAAGACTCAAGGCTGTAATTGCTGCTAAAGGTGCTTCAATAAAGTACTGAGTAAAGGGTCTGAATACTTACGCTACCTTTCAAAAGTTTGGGGTCACTTAAATGTCATTGTTTTTTAAAGAAAAACACGTTTTTTGTCCATTTAAATAACATGAAATCAGAAATAGTGTACACATTGTAAATGACCACTGTAGCTGGAAACTGCATTTACATTATTATTTTTTAATGGAATATCTACATAGGCGTACAGATGCCCATTACCAGCAACCATCACTCCTGTGTTCCAATGGCACGTTGTGTTAGCATATCCAAGTTTATAATTTTAAAAGGCTAATTGATCATTAGAAAACCATTTTGCAATTATGTTAGCACAGCTGGAAACTGTTGTGCTGATTTATAGAAGCAATACAACTGCCATTCTTTAGACGAGTTGAGTATCTGGAGCATCAGCATGTGTGGGTTTGATTACAGGTTCAAAATGGCCAGAAACAAAGAATTTTCTTCTGAAACTTGTCAGTTTATTCTTGTTCTGAGAAATGAAGGCAATTCCATGCAAGAAACTGAAGATCTGGTACAACGCTGTGTACTACTCCCTTCACAGAACAGTGCAAACTGGTTCTAACCAGAATAGAAAGAGGAGTGGGAGGCCCGGTGCACAAGTGAGCAAGAGGACAAGTACATTCATATCTAGTTTCAGAAACAGATGCCTCACAAGGCCTCACCTGGCAGCTTCATTAAATAGTAAAACACTGCAAACACCAGTCTCAACATCAACAGTAAAGAGGCGACTCCGGGATGCTGGCCTTCTAGGCAGAGTTGCAAAGAATAAGCCATATCTCAGACTGGCCAATAAAAAGAAAAGTTTAAGATGGGAAAAAGAACAGACACTGGACAGAGGAACTATGCCTAGAAGGCCAGCATCCCGGAGTCGCCGGGATGTGGAATCATGTAGTAACCAAAAAAGTGTTAATAAATCTCAATATATAAAATATATTTATTCTTCAAAGTAGCCACCCTTTGCCTTGATGACAGCTTTGCACACTCTTGGAAATCTCTCAACCATCTTCAAGAGGTAGTCACCTGGAATGGATTTCAATTAACTGGTGTGCCTTGTTAAGTTAATTTGTGGACTTTCTTTCCTCAATGTGTTTGAGCCAATCAGTTGTGTTGTGACAAGGTAGGGGTGGTACACAGAAGATATCCCTATTTGGCAAGAACAGCTAAAATAAGCAAAGAGAAACGATAGTCCATTACTTTAAGACATGAAGGTCAGTCAACCCGGAACATTTCAAGTGCAGTTGCAAAAACCATTAAGCATTATGATCAAACTTTCTCTCATGAGGACCGCCACAGGAAAGGAAGACCCAGAGTTACCTCTGCTGCAGAGGATAAGTTCATTTCCGTTAACTGCACCTCAGATTGCAGCCCAAATAAATGCTTCACAGAGTTCAAGAAACAGACCCATCTCATCATCAACTGTTCAGAGGATACTGCTTGAATCAGGCTTTCATAGTTGAATTGCTGCAAAGAAACCACTACTAAAGGAAACTAATAAGAAGAGACTTGCTTTGGCCAAAAAACACGAGCAACGGACATTAGACTGGTGGAAATCTGTCCTTTGGTCCGATGAGTCCAAATTTGAGATTTTTGGTTCCAGCCGCCGTGTCTTTGTGAGATGCAGAATAGGTGAACGGATAATCTCTGCATGTGTGGTTCCGACCGTGAGCCATGCAATCTCCATAGACAAACATCGGCAGTAGAATGGCCTTACGGAAGAGCTCAGTGACTTTCAACTTGGCACCATCATAGGATGCCACCTTTCCATGAAGTCAGTTTGGGGAAGGCCTTTTCCTGTTTCAGCATGACAATGCCCCCACGCTCGGTGTGAAAGAACTTGACTGGCCTACACAGAGAGCCCTGACCTCAACTCCATCGAACACTTTTAGTATGAGTTGGAACGCCGACTCCGAGACCAGCCTAATCGCCCAACCTCACTCATGCTGAATGGAAGCACGACCCCACAACAATGTTCCAACATTTAGTGGAAAGCCTTTCCAGAAGAGTGGATGCTGTTATAGCAGCGAATGGGGTACCAACTCCATATTAATGCCCATGATTTTGGAATTTAGATGTTGAACAAGCAGGGGTCCACGTCATTTTGGTCATGTAGTGTATATTTTAAATTGTGGTTGTATGACGACTAACATGGCCATGACCAGAATTCTGATGCGTAACCTGGAGATGTCACACTACTAGTCACCAATTGATTTGTAGCACCAAGGCTGTTACTTTCAGCCTGCTTCTGTTTCCTGATGTATGATGTTTGAAGTAGATGGCCTCCTTGGGGACCACTAGCAACAACCTGAGCTGACTTTTATTTGGCTCTACTCGCCAGGCATCTAACACTCTTGCACCGTCCTAACATTTATCATGCGTCCGCTGCCGTCCCTGTGTCCCCCTCCTCCTGCCTCAGTGTCTGCTCACACATTGAAATGCAGAACACTGAACATTTTGTTCAAAAATAATTTGCCCATGGTCTTGTAAAGATTCATGCCTTTGGGAACATGGGGGTGAGAATGGTCTGTTCCACTGTTTTAAAGGAGTCGCCTGGATGGTTGCACTGGACAGGCAGTCATCAATTTGGGTAGTTTACACATACAGAATTTGAAATGGTGTTGATTAGGAGGACACTGATGGTTCGCATTATATTTGTTGTGTTTTTGAAAAGTTGGAGGCTATGGTTGCTGGCTCATCACAATTTACTGTTAGGTTATCAAATTTGAGCTGCCTTTTGTAATTTGATATACAGTACCAGTCAAAAGTTTGGACACCTACTCATTCAAGGGTTTTTCTTTATTTGTTTACTTTTTTTCTACATTGTAGAATAATAGTGAAGACATCAACTATGAAATAACACATGGAATCATGTAGTAACCAAAAAAGTGTTAAAAAATCCAAATATATTTTATATTTGAGATTCTTCAAAGTAGCCAGCCTTTGTCTTGACTGCTTTGCACACTCTTGGCATTCTTTAAACCTGGAATGCTTTTCCAACAGTCTTTAAGGAGTTCCCACATATGCTGAGCACTTGTTGGCTGCTTTTCCTACACTCTGTGGTCCAACTCATCGCAAACCATCTCAATTGGGTTGAGGTTGGTTGATTGGAAGCCAGGTTATCTGATGCAGTACTCCATCACTCTCCTTGGTCAAATAGCTTTTACACAGCCTGTAGGTGTGTTGGGTCATTGTCCTGTTGAAAAACAAATGATAGTCCCACTAAGCGCAAAGCAGACAGGATGGCGTATCGCTGCGGAATGCCATGCTGGTTAAGTGTGCCTAAATCACAGAAAGTGTGGGGGTGCTTTGCTAGTGACACTATCACACCACCTTAATGCTTCACGGTGGGAACTACACATGCGGAGATCATCCGTTCACCTACTCTGCGTCTCGCAAAGACACAGCAGTTGGAACCAAAAATCTCACATTTTGAATCATTAGACCAAAGGACAGATTTCTACTGTCCATTGTGTGTTTCTAGGCCCAAGCAAGTCTCCTTATTGGTGCTATTTAGTAGTGGTTTATTTGCAGCAATTCGACCATGAAGGCCTGATTCACGCAGTCTCCTCTGAACAGTTGATGTTGAGATGTCTGTTACTTGAACTCTGAAGCATTTACATTTGAAGTAGGGAGTTTACATACACCTTAAACAATTACATTTAAACTCAGTTTTTCACAATTCCTGACATTTATTCCTGATAAAAATTCCAGTCTTAGGTCAGTTAGGATCATCACTTTATTTTAAGAATATGAAATGCCAGAATAATAATAGTGCTTTGATTTATTTCAGCTTTTCTTTCTTTCATCACATTCCCAGTGGGTCAGAAGTTTACATGCACTCAATTAGTATTTGGTAGCATTGCCTTTAAGTTTTTTAACTTTGGTTAAACAATAATAAGTTGGGTGAATTTTGGCCCATTCCTCCTGACAGAGCTGGTGTAACTGAGTCAGGTTTGTAGGCCTCCTTGCTCGCACATGCTTTTTCAGTTCTGCCCACAAATGTTCTATATGATTGAGGTCAGGGCTTTGTGATGGCCACTCCAATACCTTGACTTTGTTGTCCTTAAGTCATTTTGCGACTATTTTGTAAATATACTTGGGGTCATTGTCCATTTGGAAGACCCATTTGCAACCAAGCTTTAACTTCCAGACTGATGTCTTGAGATGTTGCTTCAATATATCCACATCATTTTCCCTTCTCATGAAGCCATCTATTTTGTGAAGTACACCAGTCCCTCCTGCAGAAAATCACCCCCAGAACATGATGCTGCCACCCCCGTGCTTCACGGTTGGGATGGTGTTCTTTGGCTTGCAAGCCTACCAGTTTTTCCTCCAAACATAACGATGGTCATTATGGCCAAACAACAGTTCTATTTTTTGTTTCATCAACCCAGAGGACATTCCTCCATTTGCAGTTGCAACCTGTAGTCTGGCTTTTCTATGACTATTTGGAGCAGTGGCTTCTTCCTTGCTGAGCGGCCTTGTTTTACTGTAGATATAGATACTTTTGTACCTGTTTCCCCCAGCATCTTTACAAGGTCCTTTGCTGTTGTTCTGGGATTGATTTGCACTTTTCGCCACAAAGTACGTTCATCTGTAGGAGACAGAACACGTCTCCTTTCTGAGCGGTATAACGGCTGCGTGGTCCCATGGTATTTATACTTGCGTACTATTGTTTGTACAGATTTACTTGCTCCCAAGGATGAACCAGACTTGTGGAGGTCTTCAATTTTTTTCCTGTCTTGGCTGATTTATTTTGATTTTCTCATGATGCCAAGCAAAGAGGCCCTGCATTTGAAGGTAGGCCTTGAAATACATTCACATGTCACCTCCAATTAACTCAAATTATGTCAATTAGCCTATCAGAAGCTTCTAAAGCCATTACATAATTTTCTGGAATTTTCCAAGCCGTTTCAAGGCACAGTCAATTTACTGTATGTAAACTTTTGACCCACTGGAATTGTGATTAAGGGAAATAATCTGTCTGTAAACAATTGTTGGAAAAAATAATTTTGTCATGCACAAAGTAGATGCCCTAACCGACTTTCAAAAACTACAGTTTGTTAACAAGACATTTGTGGAGTGGTTGAAAAAACAGTTTTAGTGCCTCCAACCTAAGTGTGTGTAAACTTCCAACTTAAACTGTATTTCAACGGCACTTGAAACTTTCAAAGTTTCTTAATATTCTGGATTGACTGACCTTCATGTCTTAAAGTGATGGACTGTTGTTTCTAGGGTTGCACATTTTGAGGAATATTCAGAGGTGGAAACTTTCTGTGGGAATATATGGGAATTAACGGAAATATAGGTAAATTAATATTAATACCATTTATATGAAGGTGTTTTTTGCATTGAATATATTTACCATATCATATGGAGACAAAAACAGACCTTTTGCCTTATCATACGTAGACATTATTCCAAATGATTAAATCCTTCAAATAGAAATAAAAAACTATTTAGTTACGAATTGAACTTTAACTTCTTTGATATTGGGGGCGCTCTTTTAATTTTTGGATAAAACATTCCCGTTTTAAACGAGATATTTTGTCGCGAAAAGATGCTCGACTATGCATATAATTGACAGCTTTGGAAAGTTTCCAAAACTGCAAAGATATTATCTGTGAGTGCCACAGAACTGATGCTACAGGCGAAACCAAGATGACATTTCAAACAGGAAATGCCCCAGATTTTGTAGGCGCTGTGTTCCAATGTCTCCTTATATGGCTGTGAATGCGCCAGGGAATAAGCTTACACTTTCTGTCGTTTCCCCAAGGTGTCTGCAGCATTGTGACGTATTTGTAGGCATATCATTGGAAGATTGACCATTTTACACTACATCTACCAGGTGCTCGCTTGGTGTCCTCCATCGCAATTATTGCGCAATCTCCAGCTGCGTGTATTTTTCCATTTGCTTCAGAGGAGAAACCCAACTGCCACAAATGATTTATCATCAAATAGATATGTGAAAACACCTTGAGGATTGATTCTGAACGACGTTTGCCATGTTTCTGTCGATATTATGGAGTTAATTTGGAAAAAATGTTCGGCGTTGTAATGACTGAATTTTCGTTTTTTTTTTCTTAGCAAAATGTGATGAACAAAACAGAGCTATTTCTCCTACACAAATCATCTTTTTGGATAAAACTGAGCATTTGCTATCTAACTGAGTCTCCTCATTGAAAACATCCAAAGTTCTTCAAAGGTAAATGATTTTATTTGAATGCTTTTCTTGTTTTTGTGAAAATGTTGCCTGCTGAAAGCTAGGCTTAAAGCTATGCTAGCTATCAATACTCTTACACAAATGCTTGTGTAGCTATGGTTGAAAAGCATATTTTGCATATTTCATTTCATTTGCGATTTTCATGAATGGTTAACGTTGCGTTATGGTAATGAGCTTGAGGCTATGATTACGCTCCCGGATACGGGATTGATCGACGCTAGAGGTTAATTAAATGAGTTGACTCTTCACATGGAATGTTTTCACTGAACAAAAGAAAGGGAGTATTGAATGATTCCCAATGATCCATCGCATCTCCCAAAACAATGTTTTCAACATACATCTGTAAAATGATAGTCTAGAAACTAAAGCTTTGGTTGACTTCCTCTCAGGCTTCCATGTCTTCTCCCTGGACCTCCTCAATGTCCACCTCTTGAACAGCAGATTGAGGCCTCATCTTCACTGTCACTTTCCAACCTTGTTGAGAATGACTCGTTGTCAGGCTCAAAGCCTAAAATTTTCCAGAATGGCCACCAATTTTTCAACCCTTGTGTGTTTGTGTTCATTCCCAAACAAGGTTGCGCTCTGAAGTGGTTTTATGATGGTGGAATTTGGAGGATGATGGAGGCAACAAGGAAAAGCGCCTCAGATCCACAAAGTCCCTTCCACCAGGTGGCTGATGCGATATGTTGGCACCACTGCCATATTGCATCTCCATCCCAAAGCCCTTGCTTGGAAATGTACTTTGCCAGACTTCCAATAACCTTGCCCTCATCCAGGTCAAGGTGGCGAGACACTGTAGTGATGACACCATAGGCCTTGTTGATCTCTGCACCAGACAGGATGCTCTTGCCTACATACTTGGAGTTCAACATGTACGCTGCAGCGTGTTTGGGTCTTCACGCTTTTGGATCTATTTCAGAACTGCAATTTCCTCTGCTTGCAGCAATAGTGAAGTGGGCAGGGCAGTATGGATTTCTTCTCTTACATTTGCAAGCATAGTCTGAACATCAGACAGGATGGCACTGCCTCCCTCAGTCCTTGCAATGGCTACTGCTATAGGTTTCAGGCTGCTTACCACTCTCCCAAAATACATCATCCAGGAGGATCCTCTTGATGGGGCTGTCCGTATCGACAGACTGTGATATGGCCATTTCTTGGAGAGACTCCTTCCCTTCCAAGAGACTGTCAAACATGATGACACCACCACCCCAATGGTGTTGCTGGGCAGCGTCAATGTGGTGCTCTTATTCTTCTCACTGACGAGCAGATTCAATACATGAGCAGCACAGCCAATGGGTGTGATGTGAAGGTAGGACACTTTAGACCAAGCAGCCGTCATGTTCGCAGCATTGTCTGTCACCAGTGCAAATACCTTCTGTGATCCAAGGTCATTGATGACTGCCTTCAGCTCATCTGCATCTGTGCTCTTGTAGAATACAGGTTGAGCGGTGGATATTATGTAGTTAATTATTCCTTGCCCACGAACATTCGACCACCCTTCAGAGATGATTGCAATACAGTCTGCTTTCTCTAGGATTTGCTTGACCTTCACTTGAACTCTGTTGAACACTGCATCCAGCAAATGAGTAGATAAAGCATGTCTGGTTGGAGGGGTGTATGCTCAGCAAAAAACTTCCTCTCACTGTCAACTGCCTTTATTTTCAGCAAACTTACCATGTGTAAATATTTGTATGAGCATAAGATTCAACAACAGACATAAACTGAACAAGTTCCACAGACTTGTGACTAACAGAAATGGAATAATGTGTCCCTGAACAAAGAGGGGGATCAAAATCAAAAGTAACTGTCAATGCAGCTGGTGGCCACACCAGATACTAAGTACTGCAGTGCCTCTCCTCATGGACTGCACCAGATTTGCCAGTTCTTGCTGTGAGGTGTTACCCCACTCTTCCACCAAGGCACCTGCATGTTCCTGGACATTTCTGGGGGGAATGGCCTCACCCTCCGATCCAACAGGTCCCAGACGTGCTCAATGGAATTGAGATCCGGGCTTTTCGCTGGCTATGGCAGAACACTGGCATAACTGTCCTGCAGGAAATCACGCACAGAACGAGCAGTATGGATGGTGGCATTGTCATGCTGGAGGGTGATGTCAGGATGAGCCTGCAGGAAGGGTACCACATGAGGGAGGAGGATGTCTTCCCTATAACGCACAGTGTTGAGTGCCTGCAATGACAACAAGCTCAGTCTAATGATGCTGTTACACACTTACCCCAGACCATGACGGACCCATCACCTCAAATCGATCCAGCTCCAGAGTACAGGCCTCAGGGTGAACGCTCATTCCTTCAACGATAAACGCAAATCCGACCATCACCCCCGTTGAGTCAAAACCGCAACAAAACCGTCAGTGAAGAGCACTTTTTGCCAGTCCTGTCTGGTCAAGCGACGGTGGGTTTGTGCCCATAGCGGACGTTGTTGCCGGTGATGTCTGGTGAGGACCTGCCTTACAACAGGTCTACAAACCCTCAGTCCAGCCTCTCTCAGCCTATTGCGGACAGTCTGAACACTGATGGAGGGATTGTGCGTGCCTGGTGTAACTCGGGCAGTTGTTGTTGCCTGTACCTGTCCCGCAGGTGTGATGTTCGGATGTACCGATCCTGTGCAGGTGTTACGAAACGTGGTCTGCCACTTTTAGTGTCTTAACGACCGTTCCACAGGTGCATGTTCATGTATTCTTTATGGTTCATTGGAAACAGTGTTTAAACCCTTTACAATGAAGATCTGTGAGGTTGTTTGGATTTTTACGAATTATCTTTGAAAGACAGGGTCCTGAAAAAGGACCTACCTTGTTTTGCTGAGTTTAGTAGAAAAAACTAACTAGCCGAAATTGTTAAGTTAGAAATGATAGAAATTAGAAATTTAAAAAATCAAGTATGTCATATAAAATATTTTCACCCCACCCAGTATTGTAATCAAAACTTACCAGAAAGCATGTAGTCCTTGGCTCAGACAGTGTAGTAGTGTGGGCTCAATAGCATCTCATTAGTGTGCAATATCTTGAGAATCAGCTGTACATGTGTTGGAAGAGCGCACTGCACATGTGATGGAAGAATGCACTGTGCATTTAGAGGGTTGCAATTCTATTGAATTGGGGATAGTTTAACCAAAATATGGCACAAGACCTAGAATTGCCTTGTTTATCCCACAAAAAAGGTTCACTGTTATAAGCTGTTTTGGTGAATTCAAACAAAATTCCCGGGCATAATTTCCCATGGAACATTTCCGGAAAAATTACAGAATTTTATCAGCAGTTTGCAACCCTAGTTGTTTCTCTTAACCCTATTTGGCAAGAACAGCTCAAATAAGCAATATTTTGTAAATCACCCCTACCTTGTCACAACACAACTGATTAGCTCAAATGCATTCAAAAATAAATTCCACAAATGTACTTTTAACAAGGCACACCTGTTAATTGAAACGCATTCCAGGTGTCTACCTCATGAAGCTGGTTGAGAATGCCAAGAGTGTGCATAGCTGTCATCAAGTTAAAGGGTGGTGGCCCGTTCCTGTAGGTTCATGCTCTACAACATCCGCAGAGTACGACCCTGCCTCACACAGGAAGCGGCGCAGGTCCTAATCCAGGCACTTGTCATCTCCCGTCTGGATTACTGCAACTCGCTGTTGGCTGGGCTCCCTGCCTGTGCCATTAAACCCCTTCAACTCATCCAGAACGCCGCAGCCCGTCTGGTGTTCAACCTTCCCAAGTTCTCTCACGTCACCCCGCTCCTCCGTTCTCTCCACTGGCTTCCAGTTGAAGCTCGCATCCGCTACAAGACCATGGTGCTTGCCTACGGAGCTGTGAGGGGAACGGCACCTCAGTACCTCCAGGCTCTGATCAGGCCCTACACCCAAACAAGGGCACTGCGTTCATCCACCTCTGGCCTGCTCGCCTCCCTACCACTGAGGAAGTACAGCTCCCGCTCAGCCCAGTCAAAACTGTTCGCTGCCCTGGCCCCCCCAATGGTGGAACAAACTCCCTCACGACGCCAGGACAGCGGAGTCAATCACCACCTTCCGGAGACACCTGAAACCCCACCTCTTTAAGGAATACCTAGGATAGGTTAAGTAATCCCACTCACCCCACCCCCCCCTAAGTTTTAGATGCACTATTGTTAAGTGACTGTCCCACTGGATGTCATAAGGTGATTGCACCAATTTGTAAGTCGCTCTGGATAAGAGCGTCTGCTAAATGACTTAAATGTAAATGTAAAATCGGTGACTACTTTGAAGAATTTCAAATATATATACAGTGGGGAAAACAAGTATTTGATACACTGCCGATTTTGCAGGTTTTCCTTCTTACAAAGCATGTAGAGGTCTGTAATTGTTATCATAGGTACACTTCAACTATGAGAAACGGAATCTAAAACAAAAATCCAGAAAATCACATTGTATGTTTTTTAAGTAATTAATAGTAACTATTAAGAAAAACCCTGTAATGTGTAGGTATGTCCAAACTTTTGACCGGTACTGTATAACAATGTACTTTGTTGTTTTAATAATAGGACTGTTCCTAGTTGGTGTAAAAGGAACACTATTTAACCCCCTATTGGGTTCTTGTTCCTGAGGTCACTAGGATGACCGCACCAGCATGTTTGTGATATTCTATTCCACCTATAAAAACTCCACCTGGGCTGCTGCGGAATCCTTTCCTTCCACCTTGATGAAGGCTTTCGCGTATAAAAGCCAACCGGATGAATATTTCAAAATTCCAATTATTTTTCACATTGCTTCTTGTGGTGAAGAGAGGCTGTTTAAATATTAAAGTCTTCATCTCCCAAAGCAGTGCGGGTGGAAATCTTCACAAGGAGAGCCTGTGTCACATGAACCAGCAGGTTCCGCTCTGCCTTGTAGTCACTGTTGTGGCATCCCATTACTCTTCTCTCTTTTAAGATGAATTGCTTATTGAACTTTCCCATTTTTTTATTTGTATTATTACTCTACATTAACCGCGTTGTACGTGTGTGAAGCGCCTTGTTGCCAATGCATAGCATGTGCACAATATCAGGGGGGGAAAACTTGTTCGCTATTTTCTGATGGCGTACTTCTAAATTTAGTTCATTTGCAATTGACAAACTAGAGAAGTGAGATTAATTTTCAAGATATTATTTACTGAAATGGAATTGTTGCAGTTAGAATTGTAAAGGTTTATTTCGTGTATGGGCACATACACTACATGACCATAAGTATGTGGACACCTGCTCATTGAACATCTTATACCAAACTCATGAACATTTTAATATGGAGTTGGTCCCCTGTTTTGCTGCCTTAACAGCCTCTACTCTTATGGGAAGGCTTTCCACTAGATGTTAAAACATTGCTGAGGGGACTTGCTTCCATTCAGCCACAAGCACATTACTGAGGTGGGGCACTGATGTTGGCCGATTAGGCCTGGCTCGCAGCTGGTGTTCTAATTCATCCCAAAGGTGTTTGATGGGTTTGAGGTCAGAGCTCTGTGCAGGCCAGTCAAGTTCTTCCACACACATCTCAACAAACCATTTCTGTATGGACCTTGCTTTGTGCATGGTGGCATTGTCATGCTGCAACAGGAAAGGGCCTTCCCCAAACTGTTGCCACAAAGTTCGATGCACAGTATCGTCTAGAATGTCATTGTATGCTGTAGCGTTAAGATTTCCTTTCACTGGAACTAAGGGGCCTAGTCCGAACCATGAAAAACAGCCCCAGACCATTATTACTCCTCCACCAAAATTAACAGTTGGCACTATGCATTCAGGCAGGTAGCGTTTTCCCAGATTCGTACGTCGAACTTCCAGATGGTGGAGCTTGATTCATCACTCCAGAAAATGCATTTTCACTGCTCCGGAGTCCAATGGTGGAGAGCTTTACACCGCTCCAGCCGACGCCTGGCGTTGTGCATGGTGATCTTAGGCTTGTATGCGGCTGCTTGGCCATGGAAACCCATTTAATGTAGCGTCCGACGACTTCCAGAGGCAGTTTGGAACTCTGTAGTGAGTGGTTCAACCGAGGACAGACCATTTCTACGTGCTTTAGCACTCAACAGTCCCGTTCTGTGAGCTTGTGTGACCTGCCACTGTTGCTCCTAGACATTTCCACTTCCAATTGACCGGGGCAGCTCTAGCAGGGCAGAAATTTGACTGACTTTGTTCCACGTTGAAACTTACTGAGCTTTTCCATATTGCCATTCTACTGCCAATGTTGGTCTATGGATATTGCATGGCTGTGTGCTCGTTTTTTTTTGTGATAATTTCTTTTATACACCTGCCAGCATTGGGTGTGGATGAAATAGCCGAATCCACTAATTTTAAAGGGGTGTTCACATACTTTTGTGTATATATAGTGTATACAGTGTGGCAAAAAAGTATTTAGTCAGCTACCAATTGTGCAAGTTCTCCGACTTAAAAAGATGAGGCCTGTAATGTTCATCATAGGTACACTTCAACTATGACAGACTAAATGAGGAAAACAAATCCAGAAAATCACATTGTAGGATTTGTAATGAATTTATTTGCAAATTATGGTGGAAAATAAGTATTTGGTCAATAACAAACAAGCAAGATTTATGGCTCTCACAGACCTGTAACTTCCTCTTTAAGATGCTCCTCTGTCCTCCACTTGTTACCTGTATTAATGGCACCTGTTTGAACTTGTTATCAGTATAAAAGACACCTGCCCACAACCTCAAACAGTCACACTCCAAGCTCCACTATGGCCAAGACCAAAGACCTGTCAAAGGACACCCGAAACAAAATTGTAGACCTGCACCAGGCTGGGAAGACTGAATCTGCAATAGGTAAGCAGCTTGGTTTGAAGAAATCAACTATGGGAGCAATTATTAGGAAATGGAAGACATACAAGACCACTGATAATCTCCCTCGATCTGGGGCTCCACGCAAGTTCTCACTCCGTGGGGTCAAAATGATCACAAGATGATCACAAAATGAACGGTGAGCAAAAATCCCAGAACCACACTGGGGGACCTAGTGAATGACCTGCAGAGAGCTGGGACCAAAGTAACAAAGCCTACCATCAGTAACACACTACGCCGCCAGGGACTCAAATCCTGCCGTGCCAGACGTGTCCCCCTGCTTAAGCCAGTACATGTCCAGGCCCGTCAATGTCAGCATGACAATGATCCCAAACACACCGCCCGGGCAACGAAGGAGTGGCTTCGTAAGAAGCATTTCAAGGTCCTGGAGTGGCCTAGCCAGTCTCCAGATCTCAACCCCCTAGAAAATCTTTGGAGGGAGTTGAAAGTCTGTGTTGTCCAGCAACAGCCCCAAAACATCACTGCTCTAGAGGAGATCTGCATGGAGGAATGGGCCAAAATACCAGCAACAGTGTGTGAAAACCTTGTGAAGACTTACAGAAAACGTTTGACAACAAAGGGTATATAACAAAGTATTGAGAAACTTTTGTTATTGACCAAATACTTATTTTCCACCATAATTTGCAAATAAATTCATTAAAAATCCTACAATGTGATTTTCTGGATTTTTTTTCTCATTTTGTCTGTCATAGTTGAAGTGTACCTATGATAAAAATTACAGGCCTCATCTTTTTAAGTGTGAGAACTTGCACAATTGGTGGCTGACTAAACACTTTTTTGCCCCACTGTATGCCCATATAGCAGTTTAACCTAATTTGAATTAGGCTGAAGGGGATTTTTTTGTGAGTAGCATGGACCAAATGTGTTTGAGGGTTTAATACCCAAACATAAACCATTAAATGAATGATATGTCGTTGGCGTCGTAGTTTAACCAAACATTAGGCCCAATTAATTTCTGAATAGAAAATGTAAGGTTTTAGTGACAGTCTAAACCACAAACCAGGCCATACTTTACTCATTGGCCATTACGCTGACATATGACAACAAATGATGGACATCCTTTGGAGCTTGAGGATGAGGATCTTCCAATGTTTTTCAGGCACGTTCAGTGACTACATGTCTCTGCCCTCAACCTTTTTTTGCCCAGCCCATTTTGCCTGGTGAATATCACCGACTGGTGTCCCTAGATCTTGCCAGCCCATTAGGTCGTTCCCAGACCCGCCAGTATGTGGGAACTGCAGACATCTATGAAGTGTTGAGAGATCCCTCTGCCCTCGGGGACCTAGCCTTCCTTTGGCGTTGAATCGCCGTTTTCTTTGCTTTTGTTGTTGTACTGCACATGTTCTTCCAGGCCACACACCTTGCAGGTGTATCTGACATGAAGTGCACGTTTTAGGCCATCTTGATGCGCAGAAAATATGGTAATGCTTGACTTTTTTTGTCGCCATTTGTCTCTGTATATGAAAAGGTTTTCCCCCCTGTTAGTCCTCCAGCACTTTTAGTTCAGCACCTTGTAGATTGAGTACTGTGTCGCAACCTGACATGTAATGTTGCCATTGTGTTAACGCTTTTTGTTGGTCCCTAGAAGCGGGGAATTGTTTGGAGGCAGACAGTCTTTCCCCTTTAAGATGGGTGACCTTTAACTCATCGCTGAGCCAGGGAAGAAATTGCTTCTGTGATCTACTGTGATATTTCACTATAGAGCACCAGCATTTCCCTCAGTTGTTCAGCATGTTTTACTCTGGCTGATCAAATAAAGGACGGATGTTTTTCAACTATCCACTACTTCTTCCTTCCCAGATGAGTTTTAACAATCTGTTAAATGCACTATACAGACTTTTTGTTGGGTGATTTAAATTCAATGTCATTGGAATTTAGACAGACTTGAAATGGTATTGAAGACAAGCTTGTTTTTTTCTGATTTGTATTTTTCCTGTGTGAAGTGAGTGAAGGTAAAATAAGAATTGAACTTTTCATTCATAATTGTTCTCAAAGGCTGAATTCATGTATATTGAAGTTGATGCTTTGGAATTAGTTCAAATGAATCCCATCTTGACCCTTTTGTACAGTTTGTGCATAATGTTGATTGTGAACAGAATCATCATCTTCTCTTTTATATTTCCTGGAGTTAAAGCCATGCTCCTAAGATGTGCGTACATGTGCATAGGTCTTCTGATGCTATGTCCACTTTCATACCTTTGGTTAGGTGGTTACATTAAAATATCAGTAGCTCCGTTTGTGTAAAGTGAAGTGGTGATCCACAGTATTCAGACTTTTTTAAACGGTCCTGCACCTCTCATCAATTCATATGTCAGCCATCTGCATGGTCTGCCAAGCTTTAATGCCTACTCTGCACTTTCACTGCTGTCCCCAAGCCTCCCTGAATTAGCATAAAATGACATTTTGCTGTAATGCTAGCAAGACAGTTGGTGTTTTTAATCAATCAGCTCCTGAAAGCTCCTCTGTTCTAATTGGCATCATGGGGCTTCTTGGCTGAAATCAAATAAATAATGATGTTTGTGCAGCAAGCTTGTGACTGGTCACCAAGGCCACAATGTGATTCATCATGACATTTTACTTTCAATAGTCTGTGAAAGTAGGGGATGCTGAAGGCAGTTACTCCCGCTGTAGGTTAATTTAACTCCATAAAGCGGCAACCAACAGTTGAAACCATAACAAAGCCAACTCCTCGCCTCGGTTTCAGTAAAAAGCTGAGAGATGGAGCTGGAGAAATGGAACCACTCTCAAATGTATAGACAGAGCTATGGATTCAAGGACTGACCATCCGTGATGTCAAAATGTAGTGTTTGTTTACATTTTACATTGTTTACGGACATTGGAGTAAAACAAGGTTATTTTAGGTTCTGATGGGGTATGACAGTTGAATTAAGCTTATTATGTATTTAATTTTTTTTTTATTCTTCAAGAATCAATGTGGGTACATTTAGAAGTCCAATAATGGATGTAGCAACTGCAGCTTGACCCTTTAATGTCTCCCGCTGGCAACACATGTATAACATTTCATTTAGTTATTTACAATACACTTTGTATTGTTGACACTCCATAAACAAATTCATTTGCATTGTGTTAGGCATAATGACTGAGTCTTTGTAGTAGAATATTCCCTCCCCTGTCTTCATTTTCCTCTAAGGTGGTAGTGTTGAGATGCTCAAGGCGTGGAGCTAGTGTTTCTTAGCAACCAGATTTCAGCGCACCTGTCTTTGCAGGCTTTAAACTAGTGCCCTCAGATACCCATGCGACCAGAACATGGTCTCAATTCT
The DNA here is from genome assembly GCF_021184085.1 of Oncorhynchus gorbuscha. Classification (NCBI taxonomy): domain Eukaryota; kingdom Metazoa; phylum Chordata; class Actinopteri; order Salmoniformes; family Salmonidae; genus Oncorhynchus; species Oncorhynchus gorbuscha. The sequence continues at coordinate 81,135,731 of NC_060178.1, read as the reverse complement.
AAATTAGTAGAGACATTGCCATCTGCAGTGTCATTGTCAGAGCATGTTAACAATGTAATTTTTTCATACACGAACAATGCATGAGTGACCCTGCCAATATTGAGGTGTGTTTGAGGTATGTGTAATCATGCTACCACAGGGCTTGGTTAACCACCAACATACGTTGAGATAGTCCCTGTTCACTGATCATGAACACATTTCCCTATTGTATTCATTAACTTGTCAAATTATTTATTTGCTAGCTCTCTGATAACCATCAAAGCTCCTGAAATGAATGTGCACAGAAATAGCCAGTATTGTGGCTCTCTTGCAGTTGCAATTTCAGTACACCTTTACTCAACCCCTAGTGCTGAAACATCCATATCTTTGTTGGACAGATACCCTTCGCTGGTTCCGGATAGTGCATCTTGTCAAGTCAATTTCCGTATTACTGATTGCCTATCGAGATGCTGATGTCTCTGTCAACAAGGGGAAGATTACTTTCCGTCTTATATCCAGACCATTCTAATCCAATAGCCAATAAAGAGTTGGGAGCCGCATCAGCAATCATCCTGCTTACAGCATTTCACGCCCCTAACATTTTTAGAGAATGTGTATGAGGGTTTTGTTTTCAATAAGGTTATTGCCAAGTCTAGATCGATGTCACAAACTATGTGAAATGTAAATACCGAAGCTGATTTAATGGGGAGATATCAAACCGTAGGAACATCTGTGCCGCTTGAGAATTAAATGATGCATAGATATCCCCAAGATCTAAAGATTCACTCGGGAGTAAAGTGGGCACATTTTTTGTTTTTGTGGTTGCATATGTTCAATATCGGGGTTGATATTATTTCAATTTCTTCCTAATGTAATGACCTTCCAGTTATACCACACCATTGGCAAATGCTGCATGCAACATGCAAATGCTAGAACAGACTCTCATGTTGAATGTGTTTGCGTAATAATGAACACTAATACGGTACATTTTGGGGACCAATACCCATCACTGAGTATGTTTACATGCACACTTAATTTTCACACTTAATATTAAACTGATTATGGCAACAGTCATGTAAACGTTGTATTCCGATGTTGACCATACGCTGTTTTAAGATAATCAAAGTAAGGATACACCGATTAAAACAACAGGTTTTCTGAGTAAGCTTTCAAATTATTAGGTGATGTAAACAGCTTAATTGACGTTCCAGGGGAGTATTTGAGCTGGACATGTGCTAGCACAAGCAGCCCTCTTATGCGCGAGTGAAGTGAGTTTTGAAAGTATGCACATTAGAAATAGTTCACATACAAACATTTTATGTCCGTACTCTGAATCAAATATGCTTTGGAGAAATAACATGGTCGCTGTGGTAGAACGTTTATTTTAGTTGCAATTTTTCGGCATTTATTTAGGTTCCATCAGGTAGCCTGATTTCCATGTAAACAGGATTATTAGGGAAATCGTACTTCTTCCAAAGCATTTTAACGTTTTTAAATGAACTGTTACAGTTGAATTTCGGAAATTTACATACATTTAGGTTGGAGTCATTAAAACTTGTTTTTCAACCACTCCACACATTTCTTGTTAACAATCTATAGTTTTGGCAAGTGGATTAGGACATCTACGTTGTGCATGATACAAGTCCTTTTTCCAACATTTTTTTACAGACAGATTATTCCACTTATAATTCACTGTATCACAATTCCAGTGGGTCAGAAGTTTACATGCACTAAATTGACTGTGCCTCGAAACTGCTTGGAAAATTCCAGAAAATTATGGCATGGCTTTAGAAGCTTCTGATAGGCTGATTGACATCATTTTAGTCAATTGGAGGTGTACCTGTAGATGGATTTCAAGGCCTACCTTCAAATTCAGTGCCTCTTTGCTTGACTCATGGGGAAATCAGCCAAGACCCCAGAAAGAAAAATTGTCTTCTTCATCCTTCATACCACGTTCATCTGTACAAACAATAGTATGCAAGTATAAACACCATGGGACCACGCAGCCGGCATACCGCTCAGGAAGTAGACGTGTTCTGTCTCCTAGAGATCAATGTACTTTGGTGTGAAAATTGCAAATCAATCCCAGAAAAACAGCAAAGGACCTTGTGAAGATGCTGGAGGAAACGGGTACAAAAGTATCTATATCCACAGTAATATGAGTCCTATATCAACATAACCTGAAAGGCTGCTCAGCAAGTAAGAAGCCACTGCTCCAAAACCGCCATAAAAAAGCCAGACTACGGTTCGCAACTGCACATGGGGACAAAGGTCATACTTTTTGGTGTGTCGTGTCCTCTGGTGTAATGAAACAAAAATAGAACTGATGGGCCATAATGACCATCGTTATGTTTGGAGGAAAAGGGGGGAGGTTATCTACTACTGCTATCTACTGCTATCTACTACTAATATCTACTACTCCTACCTACTACTACTATCTACTACTGCTATCTACTACTAATATCTACTACTGCTATCTACTACTAATGTTGATGTTGATGTTGATGTGATGTTGATGTGATGTTGATGTGATGTTGATGTGATGTTGATGTGATGTTGATGTGATGTTGATGTGACGTTGATGTTGATGTGATGTTGATGTGATATGATGTTGATGTGATATGATGTTGATGTTGATGTCGATGTGATGTCGATGTGATGTTGATGTGATGTTGATGTGATGTTGATGAGATGTTGATGTGATGTTGATGTGATGTTGATGTGATGTCGATGTGATGTCGATGTGATGTGATGTTGATGCGATGTTGATGTGATGTTGATGTGATGTTGATGTGATGTTGATGTTGATGTGATGTTGATGTGATGTGGATGTTGATGTTGATGTTAATGTGATGTGATGTCTATTTTGTGAAGTGCACCAGTCCCTCCTGCAGCAAAGCATCCCCACAACATGATGCTGCCACCCCCGTGCTTCACGGTTGGGATTGAATTCTTCGGCTTGCAAGCATCTCCCTTTTTCTTCCAAACATAACGATGGCCATTCTGGCCAAACAGTTCTGTTTTTGTTTCATCAGACCAGAGGACATTTCTCCAAAAAGTTTGATCTTTGTCCCCATCTGCAGTTACAAACTGTAGTCTGGCTTTTTATTTTATTATTATTTTTATTTTTTATTTGACCCCTTCTTCTCCCCAATTTCGTGGTATCCAATTGTTGTAGTAGCTACTATCTTGTCTCACCGTACGGGCTCGGGAGAGACGAAGGTTGAAAGTCATGCGTCCTCCGATACACAACCCAACCAAGCCGCACTGCTTCTTAACACAGCGCGCATCCAACCCGGAAGCCAGCCGCACCAATGCGTCGGAGGAAACACTGTGCACCTTTCTACCTTGGTTAGCATGCACTGCGCCCGGCCCGCCACAGGAGTCGCTGGTTCGCGATGAGACAAGGATATTCCTACCGGCCAGGCCCTCCCTAACCCGGACGATGCGAGGCCAATTGTGCGTCACGCCACGGACCTCCCGGTTGCGGCCGGTTACGACAGAGCCTGGGCGCGAACCCAGGGGCTCTGATGGCACAGCTGGCGCTCTGATGGCACCACAGCTGGCCCTTAACCACTGCGCCACCCGGGAGGCCAGTCTGGCTTTTTTTATGGCGGTTTTGGAGCAGTGGCTTCTTCCTTGCTGAGTGACCTTTCAGGTTATGTCGATATAGGACTCGTTTTGCTCTGGATATAGATACTGTTGTACCTGTTTCCTTCAGCATCTTCACAAGTTCCTTTGCCGTTGTTCTGTGATTGATTTGCACTTTTCACTCCAAAGTACGTTCTAGAGGTCGACCGATTTATGATTTTTCAACACCGATACCGATTGGAGGACCAAAGAAAGCTGATAATGACAATTACAACAATACTGAATGAACACTTTTATTTTAACTTAATACATCAATCAATTAAATGTAGCCTCAAATAGATAATTAAACATGTTCAATTTGGTTTAAATAATGCCAAAACAAAGTGTTGGAGAAGAAAGTAAAAGTGCAATATGTGCCATGTAAGAAAGCTAACGTTTAAGTTCCTTGCTCAGAACATGAGAACATATGACAGCTGCTGGTTCCTTTTAACATGAGTCTTCAATATTCCCAGTTAAGAAGTTTTAGGTTGAGGTTATTATAGGAATTATAGGACTATTTGTCTCTATACGATTTGTATTTCATATACCTTTGACTATTGGATGTTCTTATAGGCACTTTAGTATTGCCAACGCTATTAGCGCGCACCCTGCTAACTAGTTAGCAATTTCACATCGGTTACACCAGCCTATTCTCGGGAGTTGATAGGCTTGAAGTCATAACCAACGCAATGCTTGAAGCATTGCGAAGAGCTGCTGGCAAACGCATGACAGTGCTGTTTGAATGAATGCTTACGAGACTGCTGCTGCCTACCACCGCTCAGTCAGACTGCTCTATCAAATATCAATTCATAGACTTACTAATACCATAATAGCACACAGAAATAAGAGCCTTAGGTGATTAATTTGGTCAAATCCGTATAAATAAAAAATAAAACGTTTATTCTTTCAGTGAAATATGGAACCGTTCCGTATTTTGTCTAACGGGTGGCATCCATAAGTCTAAATGTTGCTGTTACATTGCACAACTTTCAATGTTATGTCATAATTACATAAGGTGAACGCACTAATTTGTAAGTCGCTCTGGATAAGAGCGTCTGCTAAATGACTTAAATGTAATGTAAATGGGAGGCTTGCAAGCAGAAGAACACCATCCCAACCGTGAAGCACAGGGGTGGCAGCATCGTGTTGTGGGGGTACTTTGCTGCAGGAGGGACTGGTGCAATTCAAAAAATAGATGGCATCATGAGGTAGGACAAGTATGTGGATATATTGAAGAAACATCTCAAGTCATCAGTCAGGAAGTTAAAGCTTGGTTGCAAATGGGTCTTCCAAATGGACAATGACTCCAAGCATACTACCAAAGTTGTGGCAAAATGGCTTAAGGACAACAAAGTCAAGGTATTGGTGTGGCCATCACAAAGCCTTGACCTCAATCCTATAGAAAATTTGTGGGCAGAACTGAAAAGGTGTGTACGAGCAAGGCGGCCTACAAACCTGACTCAGTTACGCCAGCACTGCTAGGAGGAATGGGCCAAAATTCACCCAATTTATTGTGGGACACTTGTGGGAGGTTACCCAAAACATTTGACTTAAGTTAACCAATTTAAAGGTAATGCTACCAAATACTGATTGAGTGTATGTAAACTTCTGACCCGCTGGGAATGTGATGAAAGAAATAAAAGCTTAAATAAATAATTCTCTCTATTATTATTCTGACATTTCACATTCTTAAAATAAAGTGATGATCCCAACTGATCTAAGACAGGGAATTTTTACTAGGATTAAATGTCAGGAATTGTGTGAAACTGAGTTTAAATGTATTTGGCTAAAGTGTATGTGAACTGTATATCCGAATATCCACAATCGTATTGCGTGCATATAACCGTACTCGATGTCCCATGTTCTTTGATTGTCATTTTGTCGAATGAGTAAAGGTCCTTAAGATGTATTTACTGAAAGATCTCTTTACTAGAGCTTCTAAACCCAGATCTTCTCTAAAGGGAATTGGTGTTTCTTGACACGTAACCTTTTTTGCAGCGATTTGTGACATTTTACCTATTTCAGAAAAGTCTTTAAAACCTGGAGAACCGCTGACTAGGGAATCATTAGATGCATGCAAATGAGCCATTTGTGAAGTCAATGTGATGTCGACCTTTGCAAACGTAGGCAGCTGGGATGTCATGACGTTCCCACAGACGCTCTTTATTGACCAACGCTCTAGAGATGAGTATCTTTGGAAACCGCCCCAACTCACTCCCCATCTTTCTCACCCATCTCCCCCACCTCCTCCCCCTTTCGCTACGTGCTTATGCTTGGCAAGCTGTTTCCATGGAGCGCCAGTCCAAGGTACAGATGACCCATGCTGATGAAGAAATGGAGCCAGGGCTAATGAGGGACATATGTTGTAACTGCCTCATTTATGAAGCATGCAGTCTTTCACAGTGCCACTGAAGTATCAATCTTCCTATAGTGCTCTTGGCTGGTTGAGGAGTCTCCCCATTCAGCACCAGGTCTTAGGCTACTTTAACTTCCCCCAGTGTTGCATTACACTATCGCTGTCTGTGTGTAAGCTCATTAAGATATCCAACTGACTTTATTTGCTTTCAGATGCATGACCCCAGTCAGTCTTAGAAGGAAAAGGTTGGATTCAAGTTCAGAGGCAGTCTGGTTCACAAGCCCCCCAAGTTTAGCTTTCAAGCCCTCTCTGTATCCAGATGGATTCTGTGTTATTTGGTCGACATCCAATGGGGAACAGTGCATTGGTCCCTCATACTAATAGTCTAGGGGCAGTGCCTAACGCAATTCTGTCAGCGTTTCTTGAAAACCCTGAAGTGATATTTTTTGAGACTGTTATTTGAATAGACTACACAATTATCATTGTAAAGATGAGGGAAAACGGTATTCTTGAGAACCTGTTTTTCTACAGTTTGGCCTGTTGGTGGAGCTGTCTTGTCATTATGTATTATTGCTTTCCAGTGAACCACAGGCATTTTCCCTGTGTTCTCTCTCAAGTGCTTTTTACCTTCAGAAAGCAACCTATTTATGCCATTAAGTTGTAGATCATGGCATAGAGAAATATATATATATATATTTTTTTTTTTCAAATTGCTGAGGTTATTATGACAACCTTTCTGCTCAGAAATAGACTGAAGTGTTTTCCATTAAACGGTCAATACAGTTACTGTCCAATAACTGACTGGAAGTACATGTGTTGTACATTGTATAGGGTCATATAGTGTCAGTCATATTAAAACTATTGTGAGCAGCAGAGCAAATATTTAAACCAGCCCAGCGGTTTTGGGAAGCGCTTATGTGGTCCTTCTGTAGCTCAGTTGGTAGAGCATGGCGCTTGTAACGCCAGGGTAGTGGGTTCGATTCCCGGGACCACCCATACGTAGAATGTATGCACACATGACTGTAAGTCGCTTTGGATAAAAGCGTCTGCTAAATGGCATATATTATTATTATTATTATTATTATTATGTGGGAAACATCAGTGCAACACTATATTCCTGGAACAATTCTGTATTGTCGTTAATATAATACAGGAAAGAATTGTAATTTGTGTAGCCAAATGCACTTAAATGCTTAACACAGTTATTTGCACAGAATATGTAAAATTGCACCATAAAGTGCTCTTGTGATGTGCAAGCCAAATGTATGTTTAGATGTTTTTCTTGAAGGACCAGTGCAGTCAAACAAGATTGGCTGGTGTTTTTATATAAAATTCCACACTGAGGTTGGAATAACACTGTGAAAATTATGATAATTCCCTTTTAGTGTAAGCACTGTTTGAAAAGACTATCTGAAATTTCAGCCTGTTTTAGTGGGATGGAGTTTTGGCCTGCCTGGTGACATTACCAGTTCATAAACCAATAAGAACCTCTGGCAATAACATCTTGTTTTCAGTTTTCCCCTCCCCATTCAGACTCCCAGACAGTCTTAACAAAATTATTTCTTGAGAGAATGCTCTTTGCTAAGAAGCTATTTTTCATAATAAGGCAATTCATTCTTACCCAGAAGTTATTTTATATTGAGATTAACGGCTGCATTGGACCTTTTGATTAATGTTGTTTTCCCTCCACCCATAATTGTTTGCCAGAAGAACACTAGAACCTTTCATATTGTTATGAAACTTAAATGTTAAAGGGATACTTTGGGGTTTTGGCAATGAGGCCCTTTTTCAACTTCCCCTGAGTCAGATGAACTCGTGGATACCATTTTTATGTCTGTGTACAGTATGAAGGAAGTTTCAGGTAGTTTCAGGAGCCAATGCTAACTAGTGTTAGCATCTAATACTGGGTAAGTAGTTAAAGGACCTCATTGCCAAAATCCTGAAGTATCCCTTAAAGATCAAATACAAATGTATTGTAAGCAACAGTGAACTGCATCCTTATGGGCCTTTCCCAATAATGCAGAGAAAAATTATAACACAAGGAATAAATGCACAATGAGTCACGATAACTTGGCTATATACACAGGCTACCAGTTCCGAGTCGATGTGTAGGGGTGCGAGGTAGATATATACATATAGTTAGAGGTAAAGTGATGAGGCAACAGTATAGATATGTGACGAGTCAAGAGTTGGTGCAAAGAGGGTCAATGTAGTTAGTCCGGATAGCTATTTAGTTGAGTGATTTGATTGAATTTATTATACAATTTTTTACATACATACGGTGGGGCAAAAAAGTATTTAGTCAGTCACCATTTGTGCAAGTTCTCCCACTTAAAAAGAAACACTGTTTCCCATGCTTGTTCAATGAACCATTAAAAATGACTGAACATGCACCTGTGGAAGGTCATTAAGACACTAACAGCTTACAGACGTAGGCAATTATGGTCACAATTATGAAAACTTAGGACACTAAAGAGGCTTTTCTACTGACTCTGAAAAACACTGCAGTAAAAGAAAGATGCCCAGGGTCCCTGCTCATCTGAGTGAACATGCCTTAGGCATGCTGCAAGGAGGCATGAGGACTGAAGATGTGGCCAGGGCAATAAATAGCAATGTCCGTTCTGTGAGATGCCAAAGACAGCGCTACAGGGAGACAGGACGGACAGCTGATCATCCTCGCAGTGGCAGACCACGTGTAACAACACCTGCACAGGATCGGTACATCCGAACATCACACCTGCGGGACAGGTACAGGCAACAACAACTGCCTGAGTTACAGCAGGAACGCACAATCCCTCCATCAGTGTTCAGACTGTCCGCAATAGGCTGAGAGAGGCTGGACTGAGGGCTTGTAGGCCTGTTGTAAGGCAGGTCCTCACCAGACATCACCGGCAACAACGTCCGCTATGGGCACAAACCCACCGTCACTTGACCAGACAGTACTGGCAAAAAGTGCTCTTCACTGACGAGTCGCGGTTTTGTCTCACCAGGGGTGATGGTCGGATTCGCGTTTATCGTCGAAGGAATGAGCGTTACACCGAGGCCTGATTTTGGAGGTGATGGGTCCGTCATGGTCTGGGGCGGTGTGTCACAGCATCATCAGACTGAGCTTGTTGTCATTGCAGCTAATCTCAACGCTGTGCGTTACAGGGAAGACATCCTCCTCCCTCATGTGGTACCCTTCCTGCAGGCTCATCCTGACATGACCCTCCAGCATGACAATGCCACCAGCCATGCTGCTCATTCTGTGCATGATTTCCTATAAGACAGGAATGTCAGTGTTCTGCCATGGCCAGCGAAGAGCCCGGATGTCATGCCGGTGAAAGAGGACCCAAAAGCGACTTGGCGAAAACAGAGTCTTTAATCCAGTAAAGTAAATACAATAAAAAAAACACAACTTTCACTCGAAATGACGAGGACAAACTGGAGACTCGATCTTGAACAGCAGGTGAACAACAGGTTGCCTCGGGAAGGCACTTGAACCAGACAGACTCAGACACCTGCTCACCACGCAGCATCTGAGGAAAACACGACACGACAGGGCGATACACAAACACAGCACGGTGAATTCTAGACAAGGAACCGACAGGGCAGAAACGAATAACAAGGAGAGAAATAGGGACTCTAATCTGGGGAAAGGATCGGGAACAGGTGTGGGAAGGCTAAATGATGATTAGGGGAATAGGAACAGCTGGGAGCAGGAACGGAACGATAGAGAGAAGAGAGAGCGAGAGAGTGAGAGAGGGAGGGGGGAGAGAGAGGGATAGAAAGAGGGAAAGAACCTAATAAGACCAGCAGAGGGAAACAAATAGAATGGGGAGCACAGGGACAAGACATGATAATAAATGACAAAACATGACAGTACCCCCCCCACTCACCGAGCGCCTCCTGGCGCACTCGAGGAGGAATCCTGGCGGCAACGGAGGAAATCATCAATGAGTGAACGGTCCAGCACGTCCCGAGACGGAACCCAACTCCTCTCCTCAGGACCGTAACCCTCCCAATCCATGATCTTATGTACCTTGTAAATAGGTGCGCTCTCGACAAGGACGGGAGGGGGGGAGGGAAAACGAACGGGAGTGCGAAGAAAGGGCTTGACACAGGAGACATGGAAGACAGGATGGACGCGACGAAGATGTCGCGGAAGAAGCAGTCGCACAGCGACAGGATTGACGACCTGGGAGACACGGAACGGACCAATGAACCGCGGAGTCAACTTACGAGAAGCTGTCGTAAGAGGAAGGTTGCGAGTGGAAAGCCACACTCTCTGGCCGCAACAATACCTTGGACTCTTAATCCTGCGTTTATTGGCGGCTCTCACAGTCTGTGCCCTGTAACGGCAAAGTGCAGACCTCACCCTCCTCCAGGTGCGCTCACAACGTTGGACAAACGCTTGAGCGGAGGGAACGCTGGACTCTGCAAGCTGGGATGAGAACAGAGGAGGCTGGTAACCCAGACTACTCTGAAACGGAGATAACCCGGTAGCAGACGAAGGAAGCGAATTGTGAGCGTATTCTGCCAAGGGGAGCTGTTCTGCCCAAGACGCAGGGTTTCTGAAAGAAAGGCTGCGTAGTATGCGACCAATCGTCTGATTGGCCCTCTCTGCTTGACCGTTAGACTGGGGATGAAACCCGGAAGAGAGACTGACGGACGCACCAATCAAACGACAGAACTCCCTCCAAAACTGTGACGTGAATTGCGGACCTCTGTCTGAAACGGCGTCTAACGGGAGGCCATGAATTCTGAATACATTCTCGATAATGATTTGTGCCGTCTCCTTAGCGGAAGGAAGTTTAGCGAGGGAATGAAATGTGCCGCCTTAGAGAACCTATCGACAACCGTAAGAATCACAGTCTTCCCCGCAGACAAAGGCAGACCGGTAATGAAGTCTAGGGCGATGTGAGACCATGGTCGAGAAGGAATGGGGAGCGGTCTGAGACGACCGGCAGGAGGAGAGTTACCCGACTTAGTCTGCGCGCAGTCCGAACAAGCAGCCACGAAACGGCGCGTGTCACGCTCCTGAGTCGGCCACCAAAAGCGCTGGCGAATAGACGCAAGAGTGCCTCGAACACCGGGATGACCAGCTAACTTGGCAGAGTGAGCCCACTGAAGAACAGCCAGACGAGTGGAAACAGGAACGAAAAGGAGGTTACTAGGACAAGCGCGCGCGACGCAGTGTGTGTGAGTGCTTGCTTAACCTGTCTTTCAATTCCCAGACTGTTAACCCGACAACACGCCCATAAGGAAGAATCCCCTCGGGATCAGTAGAAGCCACAGAAGAACTAAACAGACGGGATAAGGCATCAGGCTTGGTGTTCTTGCTACCCGGACGGTAAGAAATCACAAACTCGAAACGAGCGAAAAACAACGCCCAACGAGCTTGACGGGCATTAAGTCGTTTGGCAGAACGGATGTACTCAAGGTTCTTATGGTCTGTCCAAACGACAAAAGGAACGGTCGCCCCCTCCAACCACTGTCGCCATTCGCCTAGGGCTAAGCGGATGGCGAGCAGTTCACGGTTACCCACATCATAGTTGCGCTCAGATGGCGACAGGCGATGAGAAAAATAAGCGCAAGGATGAACCTTATCGTCAGACTGGAAGCGCTGGGATAGAATGGCTCCCACGCCTACCTCTGAAGCGTCAACCTCGACAATGAATTGTCTAGTGACGTCAGGAGTAACGAGGATAGGAGCGGACGTAAAACGTTCTTTTAGAAGATCAAAAGCTCCCTGGGCGGAACCGGACCACTTAAAACACGTCTTGACAGAAGTAAGAGCTGTGAGAGGGGCAGCAACTTGACCGAAATTACGAATGAAACGCCGATAGAAATTAGCGAAACCTAAAAGCGCTGCAACTCGACACGTGACCTTGGAACGGGCCAATCACTGACAGCTTGGACCTTAGCGGAATCCATCTGAATGCCTTCAGCGGAAATAACGGAACCGAGAAAAGTAACGGAGGAGACATGAAAAGAGCACTTCTCAGCCTTTACGTAGAGACAATTCTCTAAAAGGCGCTGTAGAACACGTCGAACGTGCTGAACATGAATCTCGAGTGACGGAGAAAAAATCAGGATATCGTCAAGATGGACAAAAACAAAGATGTTCAGCATGTCTCTCAGAACATCATTAACTAATGCCTGAAAAACAGCTGGCGCATTGGCGAGACCGAACGGCAGAACCCGGTACTCAAAATGCCCTAACGGAGTGTTAAACGCCGTTTTCCACTCGTCCCCCTCTCTGATGCGCACGAGATGGTAAGCGTTACGAAGGTCCAACTTAGTAAAGCACCTGGCTCCCTGCAGAATCTCGAAGGCTGATGACATAAGGGGAAGCGGATAACGATTCTTAACCGTTATGTCATTCAGCCCTCGATAATCCACGCAGGGGCGCAGAGTACCGTCCTTCTTCTTAACAAAAAGAACCCCGCCCGGCCGGAGAGGAAGAAGGCACTATGGTACCGGCGTCAAGAGACACAGACAAATAATCCTCGAGAGCCTTACGTTCGGGAGCCGACAGAGAGTATAGTCTACCCCGAGGAGGAGTGGTCCCCGGAAGGAGATCAATACTACAATCATACGACCGGTGAGGAGGAAGGGAGTTGGCTCGGGACCGACTGAAGACCGTGCGCAGATCATGATATTCCTCCGGCACTCCTGTCAAATCGCCAGGTTCCTCCTGAGAAGTAGGGACAGAAGAAACGGGAGGGATGGCAGACATTAAACACTTCACATGACAAGAAACGTTCCAGGATAGGATAGAATTACTAGACCAATTAATAGAAGGATTATGACATACTAGCCAGGGATGACCCAAAACAACAGGTGTAAACGGTGAACGGAAAATCAAAAGAAATAGTCTCACTGTGGTTACCAGATACTGTGAGGGTTAAAGGTAGTGTCTCAAATCTGATACTGGGAAGATGACTACCATCTAAGGCGAACATGGGCGTAGGCTTCTCTAACTCTCTGAAAGGAATGTCATGTTTCCGAACCCATGCTTCGTCCATGAAACAACCCTCAGCCCCAGAGTCTATCAAGGCACTACATGTAGCACCCGAACCGGTCCAGCGTAGATGGACCGACAAAGTAGTACAGGATTTTGATGGAGAGACTTGAGTAGTTGCGCTCACCTGTAGCCCTCCGCTTACAGATGAGCTCTGGCTTTTACTGGACATGAATTAACAAAATGTCCAGCAACTCCGCAATAGAGACACAGGCGGTTGGTGATCCTCCGTTCCCTCTCCTTAGTCGAGATGCGAATCCCTCCCAGCTGCATGGGCTCAGTCTCTGAGCCAGAGGAGGGAGATGGTTGCGATGCGGAGCAGGGAAACACCGTTGATGCGAGCTCTCTTCCACGAGCCCGGTGACGAAGATCTACCCGTCGTTCTATGCGGATGGCGAGAGCAATCAAAGAGTCCACATCTGAAGGAACCTCCCGGGAGAGAATCTCATCCTTAACCACTGCGTGGAGTCCCTCCAGAAAACGAGCGAGCAGCGCCGGCTCGTTCCACTCACTAGAGGCAGCAAGAGTGCGAAACTCAATAGAATAATCCGTTATGGACCGTTCACCTTGGCATAAGGAAGCCAGGGCCCTAGAAGCCTCCCTACCAAAAACTGAACGGTCAAAAACCCGAATCATCTCCTCTTTAAAGTTCTGGAACTTGTTAGAGCAATCAGCCCTTGCCTCCCAGATAGCTGTGCCCCATTCTCGAGCCCGGCCAGTAAGGAGTGAAATGACGTAAGCAACCCGAGCTCTCTCTCTAGAGTATGTGTTGGGTTGGAGAGAGAACACAATCTCACACTGCGTGAGAAAGGAGCGGCACTCAGTGGGCTGCCCGGAGTAGCAAGGTGGGTTATTAACCCTAGGTTCTGGAGGCTCGGCAGGCCAGGAAGTAACAGGTGGCACGAGACGTAGACTCTGGAACTGTCCAGAGAGGTCGGAAACCTGAGCGGCCAGGTTCTCCACGGCATGGCGAGCAGCAGACAATTCCTGCTCGTGTCTGCCGAGCATGGCTCCTTGGATCTCGACGGCAGTGTAACGAGCGTCTGAAGTCGCTGGGTCCATTCCTTGGTCGGTTCCTTCTGTCATGCCGGTGAAAGAGGACCCAAAAGCGACTTGGCGAAAACAGAGTCTTTAATCCAGTAAAGTAAATACAATCAAAAAAACACAACTTTCCCTCGAAATGACGAGGACAAACTGGAGACTCGATCTTGAACAGCAGGTGAACAACAGGTTGCCTCGGGAAGGCACTTGAACCAGACAGACTCAGACACCTGCTCACCACGCAGCATCTGAGGAAAACACGACACGACAGGGCGATACACAAACACAGCACGGTGAATTCTAGACAAGGAACCGACAGGGCAGAAACGAATAACAAGGAGAGAAATAGGGACTCTAATCAGGGAAAAGGATCGGGAACAGGTGTGGGAAGGCTAAATGATGATTAGGGGAATAGGAACAGCTGGGAGCAGGAACGGAACGATAGAGAGAAGAGAGAGTGAGAGAGGGAGGGGGAGAGAGAGGGATAGAAAGAGGGAAAGAACCTAATAAGACCAGCAGAGGGAAACGAATAGAATGGGGAGCACAGGGACAAGACATGATAATAAATGACAAAACATGACACCGGATCTCAATCCCATTGAGCACGTCTGGGACCTGTTGGACCGGAGGGTGAGGGCTAGGGCCATTTCCCCCAGAAATGTCCGGGAACTTGCAGGTACCTTGGTGGAAGAGTGGGGTAACATATCTCACAGCAAGAACTGGCAAATCTGGTGCAGTCTATGAGGAGGAGATGCACTGCAGTACTTAATGCAGCTGGTGGCCGCAACGGATACAGACTGTTACTTTTGACCCCCCCTTTGTTCAGGGACACATTATTTTGTATCTGTTAATCACATGTCTGTCGAACTTGTTTAGTTTGTCTCAGTTGTTGAATCTTGTTATGATCATACAAATATTTACACATGTTAAGTTTGCTGAAAATAAACGCAGTTGACAGTAAGAGGACATTTGTTTTTTTGCCGAGTTTACACACACACATTAATTCATTCATAAAGGCACTCCAGCCGGTGACACGTTCACATACAATTTAAGAAAACCATCAAGGATAACACAAAGCTTAAAATATTATTTACATTGTGGTCCTAACTATATTGAACAAAAATATAAACGCAACATGTAACGTGTTGGTCCCACATTTCATGAGCTGAAATAAAAGATCCCAGAAATGTTCCATATGCAAAAAAGTTTATTTAGATCCAATTTTGTGCACGTTTGTTTTCATACCCGTTAGAAAGCATTCCTCCTTTGCCACAATAATCAATCCTCCACCTGAATGGCATATCAAGAAGCTGATTGACCAGCATGTATGCAGTTTTGTCACACAACACAATGCCACAGATGTCTCAAGTTTTGAGGGTGCCTGCAATTGGCATGCTGACTGCAGGGATCTCCACCAGAGCTGTTGTCAGAGAATTGAATGTTCATTTCTCTACCATAAGACTCCTCCCGGCATTTTAGAGAATTTGGCAGTACGTCCAGCTGGCCTCACAACCGCAGACCACGCATAACCACGCCATCTCAGGACCTCCACATCCAGCTTCTTAATCTGCGGTATCGTCTGAGACCAGCCACCCCGAAAGTTGATGAAACTGAGGAAATTTCTGTCTGTAATAAAGCCCTTATGTGGGGGAAAAAACTAATTCTGAGTGGCTGGGCCTGGCTCCCCAGTGTGTGGGCCTATGCCCACCCATGGCAGCACCCCTGCCCAATCTATGGATTGAGGCCTAATTTATTTATTTAAATTGACAGATTTTCTTGTTGCATGTTTAGTTTATTTTTATTTTGTTGTCTTATGGCTTGGGGGTAGAAGCTAGTCCGGGTCCTGTTTAGTTCCAAACTTGGTTCATCGCTACCACTTGCCGTGTGAGAGCAGAGAGAACAGTCTGACTTTGGGGGCTGGAGTCTTTTGAAAATGTTTAGGGCTTTCCTCTGACACTGCCTGGTATAGAAGTCCTGGATGGCAATGTAGCTCCTTGTGCTCAGATGTCATGCAGTTGCCATACCAAGCAGTGATGCAGCCAGTCAAGATGCTCGTGATGGTGCAGCTGTAGAACTTTTTGAGGATCTGCGGGCCCATGCAGAATCTTTTCAGCCTCCGCGGGGTAGAGGTTATTTTATTTATTTTTATTCCGTTCCTTCACGATTGTGTTGGTGTATGTAGACCATGTTAATTCCTTAATGATGTGGACACAGAAACTTGAAGCTCTCTACCTACTCAACTACTGTACAGCCCTGTCGATGTGAATGGTTGCTTGCTCCATTTCCTGTAGTCCACAATCAGCTCCTTTGTCTTTCAGGTCCCTGACCTCCTCTCCATAGACGGTTTTGTCGTCGGTGATCAGGCATACCACTGTCGTGTCGTCAGATGTAATGATGGTGTTGAAGTCGTGCGTGGCCATGTACGACTGTAAATATGACAATGGCGAATGTGTTGTTGCCTACCTTCACCACCTGGGGGTGGCCTGTCAGGATGTTCAGGATCCAGTTACAGAGGGAGGTGTTCAGTACCAGGGTCCAGAGCTTAGTGTCGAGCTTTGTGTTGACCTTTGAGGGCACTATGGTGTCAATTAACAGCATTCTCACATAGGTGTTCTTCCTTTCCAGATGGGAGAGGGCAGTGTGGAGTGCAATAAGGATTGCATCATCTGTGGATCTGTTGGGGTGCTATATGAATTGGAGTGGATTTTGGGTGTTTGGGATGATGATGTTGATGTGAGCCATGACCAGCCTTACAAAACAGTTCATGGCTACAGATGTGAGTGCTACGGGGAGATAGTCATTTAGACAGGTTACCTTGGCATTCTTTGGCACATGGACTATGGTGGTCTGCTTGAGACATGTAGGTATTACAGATTGGGTCAGGGAGAGTTTAAAATGTCAGTGAAGACACTCACCAGCTAGTCAGCGCATGCTCTTAATACGTGTCCTGGTAATCCATCTGGCCCCCACAGCCTTGTGAATGTTAATCTGTTTAAAGGTCCTACTCACATCGGCTACAGAGAGCGAGATCGCACAGTCAGCCAGAACTGCTGGTGCTCTCATGCATGGTTGTCACTTGCCTCAAAGCAAGCATAGAAGGAATTTAACTTCAGGTAGGCTTGCGTCACTGTGCAGCTTGCGGCTGGGTTTCTTTTTGTAGTCCGTGATAGTTTGTAAACCCTGCCACATCTGACGAGCGTCAAAGCCCCCTTCAAGTTAAACTGGTACTGAAATACTTTTGCAAGGTTTTGCTCTTCCCTTTTATTAAAATAGTTGACTCCACGGATAGGCATGCTTTTTTCCACGGATAGGCATACTTCAAATCAAATCAAATCAAATTTATTTATATAGCCCTTCGTACATCAGCTGATATCTCAAAGTGCTGTACAGAAACCCAGCCTAAAACCCCAAACAGCAAACAATGCAGGTGTAAAAGCACGTGTAAAAGCACGGTGGCTAGGAAAAACTCCCTAGAAAGGCCAAAACCTAGGAAGAAACCTAGAGAGGAACCGGGCTATGTGGGGTGGCCAGTCCTCTTCTGGCTGTGCCGGGTAGAGATTATAACAGAACATGACCAAGATGTTCAAATGTTCATAAATGACCAGCATGGTCAAATAATAAGGCAGAACAGTTGAAACTGGAGCAGCAGCACAGTCAGATGGACTGGGGACAGCAAGGAGCCATCATGTCAGGTAGTCCTGGGGCACGGTCCTAGGGCTCAGGTCCTCCGAGAGAGAGAAAGAAAGAGAGAATTAGAGAGAGCATATGTGGGGTGGCCAGTCCTCTTCTGGCTGTGCCAGGTGGAGATTATAACAGAACGTGGCCAAGATGTTCAAATGTTCATAAATGACCAGCATGGTTGAATAATAGTAAGGCAGAACAGTTGAAACTGGAGCAGGAGCATGGCCAGGTGGACTGGGGACAGCAAGGAGTCCTCATGTCAGGTAGTCCTGGGACATGGTCCTAGGGCCCAGGCCAGTTGAAACTGGAGCAGCAGCATGGCCAGGTGGACTGGGGACAGCAAGGAGTCATCATGTCAGGTAGTCCTGGGGCATGGTTCTAGGGCTCAGGTCCTCCGAGAGAGAGAAAGAAAGAGAGAAGGAGAGAATTAGAGAACGCACACTTAGATTTACACAGGACACCGAATAGGACAGGAGAAGTACTCCAGATAAACAAACTGACCCTAGCCCCCCGACACAAACTACTGCAGCATAAATACTGGAGGCTGAGACAGGAGGGGTCAGGAGACACTGTGGCCCCATCCGAGGACACCCCCGGACAGGGCCAAACAGGAAGGATATAACCCCACCCACTTTGCCAAAGCACAGCCCCCACACCACTAGAGGGAAATCTTCAACCACCAACTTACCATCCTGAGACAAGGCCGAGTATAGCCCACAAAGATCTCCGACACGGTACAACCCAAGGGGTGGGGGGGGGAACCCAGACAGGCCGACCACAACAGTGAATCAACCCACCCAGGTGACGCATCCCCCCCCAGGGACGGCACGAGAGAGCCCCAGCAAGCCAGTGACTCAGCCCCCGTAACAGGGTTAGAGGCAGAGAATCCCAGTGGAAAAAGGGGAACCGGCCAGGCAGAGACAGCAAGGGCGGTTCGTTGCTCCAGAGCCTTTCCGTTCACCTTCCCACTCCTGGGCCAGACTACACTCAATCATATGACCCACTGAAGAGATGAGTCTTCAGTAAAGACTTAAAGGTTGAGACCGAGTTTGCGTCTCTGACATGGGTAGGCAGACCGTTCCATAAAAATGGAGCTCTATAGGAGAAAGCCCTGCCTCCAGCTGTTTGCTTAGAAATTCTAGGGACAATTAGGAGGCCTGCGTCTTGTGACCGTAGCGTACGTATAGGTATGTACGGCAGGACCAAATCAGAGAGGTAGGTAGGAGCAAGCCCATGTAATGCTTTGTAGGTTAGCAGTAAAACCTTGAAATCAGCCCTTGCTTTGACAGGAAGCCAGTGTAGAGAGGCTAGCACTGGAGTAATATGATCAAATTTTTTGGTTCTAGTCAGGATTCTAGCAGCCGTATTTAGCACTAACTGAAGTTTATTTAGTGCTTTATCCGGGTAGCCGGAAAATAGAGCATTGCAGTAGTCTAACCTAGAAGTGACAAAAGCATGGATTAATTTTTCTGCATCATTTTTGGACAGAAAGTTTCTGATTTTTGCAATGTTACGTAGATGGAAAAAGCTGTCCTCGAAATGGTCTTGATATGTTCTTCAAAAGAGAGATCAGGGTCCAGAGTAACGCCGAGGTCCTTCACAGTTTTATTTGAGACGACTGTACAACCATTAAGATTAATTGTCAGATTCAACAGAAGATCTCTTTGTTTCTTGGGACCTAGAACAAGCATCTCTGTTTTGTCCGAGTTTAATAGTAGAAAGTTTGCAGCCATCCACTTCCTTATGTCTGAAACACATGCTTCTAGCGAGGGCAATTTTGGTGCTTCACCATGTTTCATTGAAATGTACAGCTGTGTGTCATCCGCATAGCAGTGAAAGTTTACATTATGTTTTCGAATAACATCCCCAAGAGGTAAAATATATAGTGAAAACAATAGTGGTCCTAAAACAGAACCTTGAGGAACACCGAAATGTACAGTTGATTTGTCAGAGGACAAACCATTCACAGAGACAAACTGATATCTTTCCGACAGATAAGACCTAAACCAGGCCAGAACATGTCCGTGTAGACCAATTTGGGTTTCCAATCTCTCCAAAAGAATGTGGTGATCGATGGTATCAAAAGCAGCACTAAGGTCTAGGAGCACGAGGACAGATGCAGAGCCTCGGTCCGATGCCATCAAAATGTCATTTACCACCTTCACAAGTGCCGTCTCAGTGCTATGATGGGGTCTAAAACCAGACTGAAGCATTTCGTATACATTGTTTGTCTTCAGGAAGGCAGTGAGTTGCTGCGCAACAGCCTTCTCTAAAATCTTTGAGAGGAATGGAAGATTCGATATAGGCCGATAGTTTTTTATATTTTCTGGGTCAAGGTTTGGCTTTTTCAAGAGAGGCTTTATTACTGCCACTTTTAGTGAGTTTGGTACACATCCAGTGGATAGAGAGCCGTTTATTATGTTCAACATAGGAGGGCCAAGCACAGGAAGCAGCTCTTTCAGTAGTTTAGTTGGAATAGGGTCCAGTATACAGCTTGAAGGTTTAGAGGCCATGAGGCCACTTCAGCAATTGTTGTTGTTACACAGCCACGTCCTTCTGCTTTGGCTTCATGAAGATATATATTATTTAAAAAATATGAAGTGGCAGGGAGGCTTTGCAAAAATGGGATCGGAGTCCAATCCGGTATCCAATCAGGATCAAATATCCATGTGCAGACAGTAGAGAAGGACGTGATTGTTATGGAAATGAAGCTGGGGAGGGAGGACACTGTCCTTCTCCGGTCAGTGTATGAGATTCATCTTTTGTCTGGCTCCTCTACAACGAGACAGGCTGACCCCACTCTGCTAGACTTCAGAAATTGGGAGTCACTCCCGTTTGTCGTTCGTGGCAATTATCCGGTTCACCAGCCGCTGCAATGGGGTAATGAACCCTTTCCTTCCACCCATATAAGCCACTGTGGCTGTTGTGTGTTATTAAAATGGCGATTCTTTTCCGTCAAGGACGGTGAGGGGATATCACAGAAAGTGTGTAGTTAAAAGAGCGTCAAATTCAAAGCTGGATCTCCATCTGACTAGATTTCCCCTCTCAGTCATTTTTGATTTCAAGAGACATAAATATTTTCCTGTTTTCAGTGTCTTTTTTTCAGTCTTGCATCTACAGTTGTTAGGATGCAATAACATTTGTACCGTATTAAAATATGGCTGACGTGTCAAGCAAGCCCGATTGTTTTATTCTGATTAACCTTTTGGCATTGAGAAATCTGATCAGATTAAAAACATAGGCTTTTTTATATAGTCATTGTCGATAGCAGAAAACCCATATCATGATTGTTGAATTTGTAATATATATGGTTAGATATATGTTTCGTATGCTTAAGTTGTACCTGCACAGCAAGGCCTACGTTTTTTAAATGCTTATACTTAATGCCAGCATGCAGTTGATCAATAAACATGAAAAATGAAGCAATCAATGGGGTGAGCAGCTGTTGTAGGTAAGTGTACAAAGGAAGGGGAACACTGACCCACGTGTCAGTAAATCTGTCTCCAGCTCCATGAGACAAGACATCCTTTACAGTTTGCAGCGTCAGTTTTTTATATTTTTTATATATTTGTCTGGCTCTTTCTTAATCTCTGAAAGGTACCGCCTATGATCTGGAGGCGGTGATCAATTGACTGAAAAGGGCACAGTGGACTGGCCACGGTATCCAATTTGTCACCGTTTCAATAGTTTGATCAAGCTCACAATGCCACGTCTCTTCATCATTGTCTCTGTTCTAGCTCCACTAAACAGATATCTTCTCACACTGGTTTCAGCATTAATTGATGACCCTTGCAGGGCGAAAGATCTGTATGTGCTTTAATTGTTTCGGTGGCCATTTTGGACCTCGTTGGATCCATATCTTCTAAGTTTAGCATCTCTGCGTCTTTTCTTTCTTGTTCAGTTTTATAAACATGTTTTAAGACTGGATCACGTTAGAGCTTTGTGTGGAAACTTCCAAGTGGAAGCTTTCCCACGTCTGATGCTTATGGGATATTCGTAAATAAAATGTCTCTTGTGTAAAACATGAATCACCATCGCTGGGTTGGTGTCCCAATTCTTCCAACTGGCAAGGATAATAACACTTCCTCTCTCCATAAGCCATGGAGTGATATCATTTCAGTGAGGGTGTTAAACTCTGTAAGACCTTGGCTATATCCTCTGCTTTTTAGATTGAAGTATTATTACAGTAACGTAACGTTCAGCAACGTTCACTGATGTTTTCCAAACATGTTGATGTGCTACTGTTTCTCATGTGGTGCCCTTTTTTTTTGCAGCTGACAGCCCGCTCCCTACCGGCAGTGCAGTCTGATGAACGACTCCAACCTCTGCTTAACCACCTCAGGTAATTGGCATCATTAGTAGCATTATTGCTTTCTCTGCTGCTGCTTTAGTTTATTCATTATGACAATATAGTCATTATGGTTGCATTCCCAAAAAATACAGCTTGACAAAACTAACGGGGCAGGAACCCGATTTGAAAGGGTACTGAAATAACTGTGGTGAACTCGCACCTTGAGTCCTCTGTTGAAAAGAAGCCCTCCCCCTCCAAAGAAAAACCTGTACTTATTTATTTTTAAGTTCATTTCTAGGTCGACTCAAATTCACGTCACAAATGTTCCTGAATCCGCTTTGTGTGCCACGTTTCCCAGAAAAGGCCTAATGTTCCTAACGCTAGATTCCCTCTGAGACCGTGTCCCCTCTGTCTCCGAACACTGTGATAATGGAACGCAAACAGCAAGGCTAATGTGTCAACTGGAAGCCAGGGATTTTATTTTTAGAGCCAGGCCCCGACAGTATCCACCCACCCATGACCGACAGACTGCCTGAGCAAAATAAAGGCAAGGAATCCCTCTGTATCGCCATGACGACCTCTGCAGATTACAATTTCCCGCAATCTCTTTTTTTCTCCCTCCTTGAAATCTCTTCCACACATGCTCTCTTTCAATGGCTTTCTGAAATAGCCTCAGGCGTAGTCCCCTCCTCTGTGTAGGAGTGATCCAACCTGGGCCCTACAGGTCTAAAGCCCATCCTGGCTTTCAGAAAAGGACCCACCAGGAAGTCCTGGGCTAGGTTACAGCCCTTCCACCTGCGCCTCACTGGCCATCTACCCCCCCCTGCATCCTTCAATGATTGTAAAGGATAGGGAAACAAGAAGCATTCCCCAAAGGCAACTCTACCAACCAGCTGTTTCATTTGGTTTTTAAGGAAGTCCGATTGAGGCCTCTTTTAGTTGGATCCGTCATTGCAGGCACTTAGGTTGTTTCGACTGCAGAACACTTCCCACTGTGTTGCAATGCATGGCAATGCATGCTGGGGCAGCCAGATAAGGTAGTGTCATGGGGCCAGCTTGTGCCCTCGAAACAAACCCGTGTCCTTAAGCAAACTAGCTGTTGAATCGAAACGGGAAAACAAGAGGATTTGGACACAGAAGCGATAGCTGGCAGGGCCCCGCTCCATCAGAATGGAGCAGGCAGCATAAGCCCAAAGCCTGTGCTTGGACCGTCGGTCGCTAGGTCCCACAGATGATTCCATTTCACTTTGAGACGTTCTGTGGTAAAAGCTAGATTACCAGGGAAGGATCCGGTTTCATCTGCAGCCAAAGTTGTCTTTGTATCTCTGGGAACCACAAATGTGGCTTAACTGATTTTCAAAAGGCAGCTTCTGGAGTGCATCATTGATCCCCCTTTAAACTAATGCACACCACCTCTCCTTTAGAATTTAAGGCATACTAGGAAAACTCAATAAATTATTAGGACATACAATCTGAATGATGAATGTGTCATATTTGATTAAATACAGTTATAATTCATCATTTTCCATGAAATGACAAATTCTAGATATTGGTTTACCGTAAGTTAACATGATAAATAAGTTAGATGAAATGTCCTCATCTAAGTAGCTTGCAGATATAGTAAAACTTGTGACTGTCAATGGCACGGAGCTTTACACCGTTTTAGTGATGCCGAAAAAGGACCTTGTTTAAACACATTTCTTTTAAATGATCGCCATCTGACCCTTTATATTCTGTTAATATTGCCTCATGGGCAATACGTGGTCCAGGCCTCTAATTTAAGTCCAAAGGATATGGTTTTACAAACCTGATTAGCCCGTAACCCGGCTCTTGAGCTCTATTTAATCGAGTGGCCTTTCAAATGGCATTTAGTCTCAATTTCTGTCATCTGGATTATATCAGTGCCGTAAGGCTCTGTGATCGGAGCGAGAAGACGCACCTCACATGTATTAAGCTTTCGTAGGTTAAATAGGGTTTTGACCTTTACCCATGGCATCAAATCAAGATGCCTAAATTAGGCCATTTGAGGGGATGCAATATTTAGATTTTGAAAGTGTGTAAATGAATGTATCTTCCTGCAATTTTCAGACAGTTGAGTGTTTTGCTAACTGGGTAAGGTTACGGAGGTTGTGTAATACATAGGGTCTCTGGGGATCCTCTTCATTGAACAACTGTTTTTTGGCAAGGCATACTGAAGTTGCACAAAGACAAGTCAGTTAATTTATGGAGGGCTCCTGTTCAAATGTCAGGCACGGGTAAATCAATCACACAGATATCGATCAATGGGATTGATCTTGACCAATGCAACATTTTGCTGGGAGGGACAATAGAAATGGATACAACTGCAGAACATGCAGGAAGAATATTCCTTTGGTTTATTCCAGAAAAATAGTCACTGGTCCCCAAACTTTATTTGAGAAACATTGCATATTTCCATTTGGGACTTATTTCCCAAATGTAAGGGCATTTGAAACATATTTCTCTATGGAAATTGCAAAAAAAATGTCTCTGCAATCCACCATTCAATGAAATACGCCAGACTTCATTTCTGTATAGTGCACAATTATAACTTTCTATGGGGACTGCGGAGAGTAAGCTTGTTATCATGGACTCTGATCCCTAACCATGTCCTGCTGTAGCACTTTGTAGGCTAATGACTGTGTTATTTATCTGGACCTATTGTTATAGACAGGAGTCATCTATTTCACTTTGCCCCTCTTTTGTTGGTCCATTTCTGTCCTTGTAGCCATGCTTACGTGGGTCAGGACTACAGCATACAGAAGAATATTGGGAAAATTTCTTTGGAGCAGATCGATCCGGTGAGTATGCATTGAAACACAAAGGGCACATTTATACTAGGGATGACAAGTAAGATGGAGGATGTTGATTATATCAGAACAGAAATGTAAACTGTCATAGGTGGACAGAACTGCTGCCACAGGATCTCAGTATTGGTCCATACGGTATGTTTCCATCAGTGGCGTAGTGGAGGTTAAACGTCTTTTACACACCTGTTGCGGGAACAGTACAGGGAGTGTTACTTTACTCACCGCGAACCAAGGTCAGCGTTTACTGTTTTATTACCACTTACATCTCTGCTTTCCCATAATCACACCTCCTTAGATCACAAACAAGTGGCTAGTTCACACACAGTCTTAGTCCTTTTTAACTTCTTGTCTATTGATTGCACAGGGTCATGTCATGCTTATAAGTGTTGGCAAATTGTCTCTTCAGTCTTCACAAGGATTACTGTTTGAAAGGCAAAAGTGCTCAGATTTCATACCTAATGTCTTTGCGTTAGTGACACAGCCGTTCTCTACATGGACATTCAGAAGGGGTTTTTAATGAACCATTGTGGTCTCTCATAGGGGCAGTTAAACTGACCGAGGCCACAGCTCAGCCTCACTGTGCATTCTTCACTTTCTCCATTTCAGAGACCGCTGCTGTTCCAATCAAGTTGCTCGTCAGCAATAGCTCATTTTGTCCTTCAGATTTTCCTTACGTTTAATCGCCGTCAATGGAAGTAATGTATCAAATTAGAAGCCCTTTAACGATCTGGTGCATAAACAAGAACATTTCCTTTCAATCAACGGACTCGACTCAAAATGTTTGCATTCAGAATGAAACGTTCCCTGCCCCCAATACAATAGGAAATGTCACCCACACAATGCTTTGTTTTCTTTTTCTATGCAGAACATATTTAGCACTACATTTTTCAATGGCGAAATCATAGCATTCTTTCTAAGTCTGGTGACGCAGGCATGGCATGAAGGTGAGCAGGAAATGGATAATAAACCAAGGCTATCCGTCGATCAGGAAAGCAGCTTTTGTCTGGTCTACTGGCAAGACTTTCCTCTACTACTTGGTCCTGACATCTGCTACCAGAATTAAAAGGCTGTCTGTGATCTAGGTTGTTTTTTTATTTTTTACCTCTGATCGGCACCTGTGATGTTGGCCTTGAGCTAAGAGTGGCTAATACAGGACCTTGTGATCCCCAGACGACTGGGCTAGACGGGCACCGCAACCCCTCTCTCTCGCTGGTCTGCTAAATCAGCGTTCCTCCTTATCAGCAATTAATGTTTTATTTATAATGAACTTTTCATTACATCTCTGAGCTATGGTGAGGGCATTAAAAATAAAATGGGAACATGGAACAGGGTATGAAAGTCTACAGGAAGGCAATTGTATAGAGGTGCGTGTGCTTTATTTACATGATATTGAGCTGTATTTATTTCACAGTACCTACCACCGCAGCTTTAAGTGATAAGGAAGCCAGACCTCGATACATGTTTAGCTTAGTCTGGATTAGGATATCGCTGGTGACATAACAAACTGGCTGCATATCTGTGCTTTCATAGAACAAAAATAAAATATTGAATATGGAGTCATTGGTGGATGAAATGGTTAATTCCATGCAGCTTGTTGATTGCATTACTGCCATGGTAGAGTGAGATAGTTGACTTGCCTTTTGCCTGCATATGTTAATGTATCTTCCTCTAGCTATCGGCCAAGTCCTACCCCCTGTGCATGAGGCAGCTCCACCGGGGGTTGAGGGACAGCCACCACCTCCGTCACGGCGGGCGCTTGCAGTACGGACTGTTCCTCAAGGGCATCGGCCTCACTCTGGACCAGGCCCTGCAGTTCTGGAGGTCCGAGTTCGTCAAGGGCAAAGTGGACAATGACAAGGTAACCTTCTTGGACTTGATTTGAGATTGATTTCAAATGAATTAGGTTTTTTTTTAATGCGTGTAAAACTGCTCCAGCCAGAGACAACAGTACATGCATAAAATTGAGGCGATCCTCTCGGGTGCGTAACAATATGTTGAGCCTATTGCCAGTCCAATTTCTCAACTAGTAATATTTTGAGGTAGGAGGGAAATGAATCGTACATGGATAATAAACATAATGTATTCACAAAGAAAAGCTCAAGTTACTTGGATTTGTTGTATGGCCTAAATGTCCTCATACTTTATAGTTGTATTGATGAAAGAGTTCTGCCCTTCCTCCAGGATCTTAATTCTAGAATTGTCAGCGAATGTTATGATTCTGTCTTACTTCATGTCTACGGTACATTCAACAAGAAAATGACTGTCCTCAGCTGAACTAGTCTCTCCTGGTTTCCACTTCTCATTCTGCATCTGAATTGTTCTTTCCAACTGATCCTCAATCACCAGAACCCTGATGAGGTTCCCATCTACCTTAGGGGAGGTGTTTTGAAAGCTGATACATTTGAATATAATCCTCTGTCAAGAGAATTGAGCGCTCACTCAAGCTGTTCCACTGTAAATTCCTTTATCGTTCAAGTGGAATTTCACCTCAGGCTCAGCTGGAGAATAACACCACCCACTTCCCAATTTTTCGCCCACTCAAGTCTTGGACACTCGATGTCTGCTGTATCTCTGGCTGTTAAAGTGAAACTCACCCCGATAGTGCATTCCTTAGTTAGGTCAAGTGTGCTGGTCTCTCTGTTTTCTAGTGGTATACATCCATGGCGGTAATGTTAGTGGCTACTGTATTTCAGGTAAGAGCTTCAATTTGTGGCAGTACGGTTAGTGTGTTGTTGACTGGCTGATTGCACGTACCTGTTATGTGAGCAGTTATGGTGGGTAAACGAATGAAATAAAGCAGCAGTTTTAGAAACTTTGTAATTATAGAATGAGATTTTTCTTGAAGGAGTTGGCGCACTCTTTTTTTTTTTTACCCCCAATTTTCAGCAGGACAGCGAATTCATACCAGGGGTGAAGGATAGGCTTTCTAATCTGCATTAACGATATGCGTATGAGGATTCTGCAAGTGTTATTCCCAGGCAGGATACATAGGCTAGAATGTATCAACAGCACATACGTAACAGTTATGCTGTAGGAGCAGCAATATTCATTTACGGGAACCTTTTTGTACATGTATATTTGTACTTGAATTTTCAGTTGAGCTTGAATAATTTATGGATTAAGAAAACCAACATGATTTGGTGAAAGAAAACCAATAGCATACTTCTGGAAGGTTATGTTTGTTTCTTCGTGAGCTGTGTTATCTTGCAAATGAGAAGAATATACCACAAGATGAATAATGTATGCTTTTAAAGTGCTTTGACTGCAGCAATCGTATTGATCAATGGAGGGCTAAAATACAGGTGTTACATTGTGACAATACAAGGACAGGTGGGGAAGGGATAAGATGTGTGTTTATGCACTTCCAGTCATGTCAAATGAAGAAGAAACACAATGGTTCTCTTTCTGCAGATACTGCATTTTCGTTGATTGTTTAAAATGGTGTGCAATTTTCATTGACAACACCGCAGAGAAAATGGGTGCCTTTGCCACTTTTTCTTTGTAAGAGCAAAAATTAAGATCTAGATGAGTAATTTTGGGACAAGATGTGTTTTGAAGCACCACTTTACAAAAATGTCCTCAATAAGGAAGACAAATGTCCACAGATTACTGTAGTTTCACAATATTAACTGACATGCCCAACACAAGCAGATAGATTCAAACAGGGTCTTAGAAATTGGAATTGTCTTACAGGTTTTAATCAGAATTAGACACCATACATTTACATTGACGTATGCCTACTTGATATGAGTTAGACTAGCTAATCATGGAAATTAACATTTTAATCTTATGTACATTCGAGTTTCACTTTGTGGTCAATGTCCACCCAGTAACACCATTTGACTGACGCTTGAATTTCTACACTCCCTTTCACCCTGCAGTGTACACTTACTGAGCTGCCCTTCCATTTTCACAAGTTGGGAGGGAAAAGTCAGGTGAAATAAGTCAATACTGTATATTTTGACATATAAATTGATTTCTAGCTGCACTCTGCTCAAACACCTGAAATTAAATTATTTCTGTGAACACTTCTCCCTGCACACTTCTCAACCTTCTGACTGACATAGGCATCCAGTAGATTAGGGTCATTGTGAGACACCTTCAAGACTGGCCTTTTCCACTGAGACTTCAGCAGTACAGCGTGACGATCAAAACATTCACCTTGCTGTACTGGTTTCTATGAAGGCACGCCACAGTTCAGAGTTGCTTTGACTTCGCTACTGCGAAGCCACTTTCACACACTCTCTCAAAAGCAATGAGGGTGTCCTTTTCCCATTCCTCCAGTTTCACTTCCTCCTCCTCCACATCCCCCATCCTACAGTAGCCTCGCACCATTTGTCCTGTTTAAGCGGCTCCCAGCTCAGGCGGGTGGACAGATTCTCTGCCGGTCATGGAACGCCACTCCTCAAAGTGACCTATTTTCAGGGTGGCTGGGTCCCCTCTGTCTGCCCTCTCAGGTGGAACCTGGACTGCGGCACACACAAACCACAAGTCTTTGTCCCGTGGTGGAGGAGGCAGCGGAGATGCAGGCTGGTGCCAGGCAGGTCGCGGCTCTCCCAGTGATGTATGTGCCGTTTGTGGCAGGCTGCATAAAGCCTCCCCGTTTAGCATGTGGCTGAGAAGATTGGAGCCAGCGAGGCTGAAACGGGGCCTTGGCTGCCAGAGGTACCTAATGTTACAGAACAGGGAGGAAGAAAATGATGGAAGCGAACGTGATCGCCATTGATTTCTGGGTTTCTCCGGAAGGTATTAATTTGAATGACTACTCTCTTTGGTTCTGCTGTTTTGCAGTCATGATGACTCTGGGTACTTGGCTATGATATCCCACGGTAGCCCTTTACACTCATACAGGTTTATGACTTGAACATGGCAGATTTGGACACTGATAAGCACCTAAATTGGAACGCCGTGGCTGTACACTAACATGCTATACATGACGTCAGAGCCGAGGGTCGCCGCTTCACCGCTCTGTATTTTTTTTGACTGACAGCTGGTCTGAACCTGAGCGCTGCATGTGCAACAAGAAGTTGCCCCCACCCCTGCTGGTAATTGGGCAACCGTTGCACATTTTTTTGTTTCCTAAGTGTGGGAAATGCTGTAAATTACGAGGACTCAGTGTATTTTGGAAGATGATCCAGTACATTGAGGATAATAATAAATACCGCTTTGACGTCATACAAGCCAAACACCTGTGAGTCCAAATGTGTCATTTACATTTCCATATCATAAAACTCATGTCATACAGTGTCAACATTTATGATCACAATGTTTGATGTACAGTTACAAGATGACATGGCTTATACCCTGGGTTATCCTGAACACAAGGAGCTGATGTTTGTTGTACTGTGGACACAGTTTGCAGTGAACCACGCAGCTGAATGCACTTGCCTTGTGAAAGCCTAACACTGTAAGATTGTATTTTGCTAGTGATTTTGGCAATAGAACAAGCTTTCAAATGACGCCCGCCTGACCCAGATTGCGATTTTATAATGTACCGTTTTTGGATTGTGTACCGTGATTGTGTAAAGGCGGGGAAGCTGGGTTGTGTTCCAATCAAAACGACTACAAGTGTGCTTGCTGTAGTTCCTCAACGGCACAGCTAGCAGAGCAACAAAAAAACACCTTATAGGTGAAGACTCTTCTTTGAGTCATAAAAGTGCATTGGAATTACTTAGGAACTGTGCACACTTTGGAGAGGTGCATGTCCACTTGGAGACACCGGTTAGACCTCTCACTCAAACCCTTGTAATTGTTTTGTCTTGTGTTGCTCCTACCCCATATTTTCCGATTCAGGTGAACTGTTGTCCTCACCTTTAGTCTAACCTTTTAATTGCTACCATGGTTATGCATGTACTTTCCATATTTATTTTGTAAGAAACATTTCAATTTAGCCCTATTCATATAGGCAAATTCCCACGAGTGTAAGAGGTTAAGTGAAGGTAAATTATTCGTCAACAGACACTCAAATATGTCCACCGCAAGTATGGTATTGCATTGGTAAAAGCAGTCCCAAGCTGATGTGCGATTAGGAGAAACAGCTGGAATCAGCTCAGACGTGGCGACTCGTGATGAACCAATGTGTGTAAGTTCCATTATTGATTAAGTTCCGTATGAAGCTGATTTGGTGTAAATAAATAATGTCCAGAAGCCCCTTGGCCCTCACCCAGCTCCTTCTCAGCCCTCTGCATGCTCCTGTAACATGACTACGTCCTCAGAAAACCCTCATCAATATTGCACTGTCTCGCGCCTCTGCACTCTGACCGCATACGCTCCATAACAATAGCCTGGACCATGTAAACCTGTTCTTCTCTATGGTTGGAGGCCAGGGGGGCGGCAGGGCAGAACAGACCAGGTCTCTACTGCTGCTAAGCGGACAACATTTGTGTTGATGGAGCGTGGACAATGTGAGGTGTGTCAGGGTGAAACTCATTAGACTGGCTCACTGGCAGACCGACCTGCAGGGGAGCTAATTCTCCTGACTGGCAATGCAGGGACATGCCATATCTACATTAGTGATTCCTATTTCCTTTCCGAATCGCATTCCATCTAAAGATGAAAGCAGCAAGTCTGGACCAAGGTGCTGCCGGTCTTTATTTAAAAAATGTTTTAAAAAACACACAAAATCATTTACAGTCTAGCAGGTGTTGGCAGCTTGTGTAGCAGCTGCGTGTCGGAGCATCTTTTATAGCGCCTGCGGGTGTAATGAGCCTATAAACACAGGCATATGGACCTGTGGAGTTGTACTGTTGACCTCGAGAAGCTGACACCAACACCGATATTATGTTGGATGAATATCCAAACCTATAGAGAATCAAATATTCTTCAGTTATACAGTCACTAGTGAAAATCTACACACCCCTTGCACAGTTATCACATTATGCTGCCTTAAAATGAAATCTAAAAAGGGAATAAATGTGTTTTTTCCTACAAATCTATAAAACCTATTCAACATTTCACTCTGCGGTCAAATATGGTCAAATCAAAGGATTTATTTCCAATAAACTTTGATTTGCTTTTCGACGTTAAATCATTTTTACAAATCCCCCTCCAATGCACATTTCAGATCTAGAATTTGAATGGTTTTCCTACTGATGTACACAACCTACTCCACATTTCCAGTGAAAGTGAAAGAATTAGATAGCATTTTCCAAATGAATATGAAAGAAAAAACCATGGTGCCTTGATTGGATATGTCTTTACACCCCAGAGTTAATAGTTACTGGAATCATTTTGAATAAGATTCTACCAAGTTTGCACAACTAATTCTTCTTTGGAAGTGTCGAGTAGGTTGTGTACTACATCTGTAGGGGGAAAAATCGAATGTAATAAATGTTTTGATGTCATTTTAAGACAGCAAAATGTGGAGACAGTGCAAGGGGTGTGTAGCCCCACTAGGCACTGTAATTGGAATTCACAAGATGTGTTTGTTTGGTTTTCTCTGAATCATTCACAGGAAGTGTAATGAAATTGGTTTGAAAAGAGATGAGCATAGATTATCAATTGGTATGCAACTCCAGGCTAGACCCTAATGACTGTTTATTACTGTAAAACTTTTATTCTACACGTTTTTGAGTTTGTGTAGTGAATTTAGTCTTGTGTTTGCTCATGGACAGAGGGCTTGATAGATGGGCAAACAACAATGGATTGTTTCAGGAAATTGCAGAGCTGCTGTCATCAAAGCTTTTCAACACTGACAGTTTTTTTCTTTCTTTTTTTTCCAATGTAAACTTTAAAAACACATGCATCACTAGGCTTTGTTCTGCGGAGCTGTAAGTGCTAAGGGGTGCTTTTGAAGGATGACCACTGAGACAGAGGGCTGAGGAGGCAGAAGCAGCTCCCTGTACAGCCAGCCTAAGGAGTCCACCAGGAGAAAGGGGATAACTAGTCAGTTGCACCACTGAATGCATTCAGCCAAAATGTGTCTTTCGCATTTAACCCAACCCCTCTTCAGGATTCTTAATATTCTCCACTGGTGTGCAGCAACAGCCCAGCACAGCCAGATTCTGCCAAAGTTACTGTTGCTGCCTGCCGCAGTGTATCCTGGGAAGGTCTCCAGACTTCAGTCTAAGCCTGATGGGATGTTTGAGAGCTCGGCTACGTGTAGGAATTTCACTCCCAACAGTTTAGCCTCATTGATCAGCCCCTACTATCTTTCTCTGCTCAAGTAAATGGTCCGCCCGCGTCTAATTGAGAAGCATTTCACATTTTTTGACATCGCTCTTGGTATAAGGGTGATAATTCATGCCTATTGCAGTGTAAAATTGTGTAGGCCAAATACTTTGAATGCAAATCCTGATATTATGTTCACTTATGCATAGAGCTGTAAGAGTGGTTGGTTGTTCTGTGCCAATTAGTGGAAAGATATTCTACCACTACTGTGCAGAATAGCTGTGCTAAATAGTTGGGTAGTCCTCTCAATCTTACCCTCTATTTTTCTACTGTCTACCAAGGTCTACTTTACTGTGTATTTTGATCTGTTACCTTCAGGCAGTAAGCGGTGTATAATTTATGGTAAAAACGCTGTCCCCTTGCCAATGTCAAAAAAAGGCATGTGGTGTTCAACAAGCGCAGGATCGGCCCAGAGATAATAGGCTCAGACCGGTAGTATAGTATCACCATTCATCCACACACCTGCGCGCACATACACGCGACACACACGTGCAACACACACACACACACACACACACACACACACACACACTCTTGCAAAGCAGCTGCTGGTTTAATTAGAGCACTCCCCTTCTCCTGAGACATCACAGTCCACAGCACCAACGAGGTCTCCTCCATCAAGCAGCTCTACCTGGCTGCCCTAGACGCTGTTTACTCAACAAAACCCACCTGCGCCTCCATGACTTCCCACCACTAATTGACAGCGAGAGGAGACACTCAAGGGTGGCAGGGTGTAAAGTGGGTGGGACTCACGGCTTCTAGATCTGTGAAGGTTTCAAGCAGGTTTGAACGCTGAAGAAATGTGCCCTTGACTGAAGTAGCTGCTTTACTTGAGTTGCTCCAGTGGGAAAGT
>NC_060178.1:80771897-80796897 GCF_021184085.1 Oncorhynchus gorbuscha | reverse complement strand
TGTGTGACTTTGTGAGTGTGTGTGTCCTGTCATGCAGCAGTAAACCATGAAAGACCCCCAAACTGTGAACGTGGTTCTAGTCATAACCGCAAAATCTGTGTGTGTTTGAGTGTGTGTGATGTTTTCCCAGTCTGCTAGTCTCTAACACAGACACTCAATAGCAGATGCTATCTGTGTTTTATTACTAACTGTCTATTTGTCCATTTTCTCGACTCATCTCCTCCTTTCCTTCAATCCCTCTCTCTATATCTCCCTCTCTCTCTATCTCCCTTTATCTTTATCGTGGTGGGATTCTGTTCTCGAGGTTGTTGTGGTAAGAAGGTTTGTGAGTGTTTGTGTATGTAAAGTCCAAAGGAGGATGGTTCTCAGGACAGATGTTTGGGCTAAAGCTGATATCTGTTGCTGATGTAGTCAACTTGATATGGGCTTGGCTGCTTAAACTAGGTATTGATGTCAATGGGAGGTTTGCAAATTACATTCAGGATTCAGTGTGTGTGTGTTTCACACCGTATGCATGGTCTGTGGGAGTGTTTGTGTCAGTGATGGGGAATATTTCCTTCTCCTTATCAGTACGGAGTACCCTGAGGCCTGACCAGACAGACTGAGAACTGTAAATAATCAGGAGGGGAAAACACTCAGACCTTAACCTCACACACACACACACACACACACACACACACACACACACACACACACACACACACACACACACACACACACACACACACACACACACACACACACACACACACACACACACACACACACACACACACACACACACACACACACACACACACACAAAGACCCTCACCTCATCCCTCGCTGAGAGAGAGAGAGAAAGAAAGAGAGAGATAAAGAGAGAGAGAATGAAAGCAGCATTTAAGGGAAACGGGGAGAGAGAGAGAAATATGACCTCTGCCTGTAGATTGAAGCATTCCAGCCTCGTTTCTGTTATTCTGGTCTGTGGTCTGGTTTCTCTCTCTCTCTTTCCCCCCTCCCCTCTCTCCCTCTCTCCTTTAGTGGGTAATGTTGGTACAGGCATGTTCTTTAGGATTGTGCTATGTAGGTCAGTGTCTCTCAGCTCTGCATGCCACACTACACAGATTGTAGTGAATAACAATCCCAAGATGACCTGTCCACTCCCTTGAGAACTCTCTCTCTGTCTGCATATTGCTGATCTCTCTATCGGACAGCTTTCTCTCTCTCTCTCTCTCTCTGTATCCCTATGTCTCACTGTCCTCTTCGTCCCTCTGTTTTTCTCCTGTTCCCTCTCTCCTGGCCTGTGACTCTCCTGGGTGCCACCTCCATATGCTGTGGAATCTGGTCATGCTGGCAGTGTGCCACACACTCAACTAGACATCTAGCTACCTGCCTGTCATGCTGTACCTAGAAAGTTCTGGTGGAATTTTACAGGGACATTTTATCAACAGAGTTAAAAGTATAATCATCCCATGGAACTGTAGTTCTTTGTGAGTTTGCAGGCAGACAGGCAGACAGACAGGCAGACAGGCAGACAGGCAGACAGGCAGACAGGCAGACAGGCAGACAGGCAGACAGACAGGCAGACAGGCAGACAGGCAGACAGGCAGGCAGGCAGGCAGACAGGCAGGGCAGGCAGGCAGACAGGCAGACAGGCAGACAGGCAGGCAGGCAGACAGGCACAGGCAGACAGGCAGACAGGCAGACAGGCAGGCAGGCAGACAGGCAGACAGGCAGACAGGCAGGGCAGACAGACAGGCAGACAGGCAGACAGACAGGCAGGCAGACAGGCAGACAGGCAGACAGGCAGGCAGGCAGGCAGGCAGACAGGCAGACAGGCAGACAGGCAGACAGGCAGACAGGCAGGCAGGCAGGCAGGCAGAGACAGGCAGGCAGACAGGCAGACAGGCAGGCAGGCAGACAGGCAGGCAGGCAGGCAGACAGGCAGACAGGCAGGCAGGCAGACAGGCAGACAGACAGGCAGACAGGCAGGCAGGCAGGCAGGCAGGCAGGCAGGCAGACAGGCAGACAGGCAGGCAGACAGACAGACAGGCAGACAGGCAGACAGGCAGGCAGAGACAGGCAGGCAGACAGAGGCAGACAGGCAGACAGACAGGCAGACAGGCAGGCAGACAGGCAGGCAGAGACAGGCAGACAGGCAGGCAGGCAGACAGGCAGACAGGCAGGCAGACAGGCAGACAGGCAGGCAGGCAGGCAGACAGGCAGGCAGACAGGCAGGCAGGCAGGCAGACAGGCAGGCAGACAGGCAGGCAGGCAGACAGGCAGACAGGCAGGCAGGCAGACAGGCAGGCAGACAGGCAGACAGGCAGACAGGCAGGCAGACAGGCAAGCAGGCAGGCAGACAGGCAGGCAGGCAGGCAGACAGGCAGGCAGACAGGCAGGCAGACAGGCAGGCAGGCAGGCAGGCAGGCAGACAGGCAGGCAGGCAGGCAGACAGGCAGACAGGCAGGCAGGCAGGCAGACAGGCAGGCAGGCAGACAGGCAGACAGACAGGCAGACAGGCAGGCAGGCAGACAGACAGGCAGACAGGCAGGCAGGCAGACAGGCAGGCAGGCAGACAGGCAGGCAGGCAGACAGGCAGACAGACAGGCAGGCAGGCAGGCAGGCAGGCAGGCAGGCAGGCAGGCAGGCAGGCAGGCAGGCAGGCAGAAGACGTGACATGATACTGAAGGTTGGGGGTCTCTGCTCAGTTAGTGGTTAATTTGTTTGTAATGAGGATCAGTGTTCACTGAACAAAACAGAGGGTCTTGTTGCTGAAATGACCAGCTTGTTCCCACAGTGAGGAGCTCTGAGCTCTCCCTCCATCAGTATGTGTCCTCTGCCCTGCCAGCCCAATGCTGTCCACAACAAATGACTCTACAGACACTGCTTCTCTGGCTCTCCACCAAACAGGAGTGTGTGTGTATTTATATGCACCATGCGTGTGTTAGCAGAATATGTGTATTTATGTGCACATGTGTTTAGCTATTAAAATGTTATATGCACCGTATATGTACATATGAACACGTGTGTTTGCGTGTGCATGCATTTTTGTGTGAGCATCAGGCAAGTGTTTGCTTTTTCTCCCTCCCACTCTGGATTCCATTTCACATAATAATAATATTGCTAAATTCAAACCTGGTCTTTCCCAATGCAGCCTGCCTCCCTTCTCTCTCTGCTCAACTCAGCCTAGCCTCGGGAACTCAACAGATGGCAGGAATAAACATAATGACTTTTTCAGCGTTGTTTCTTCTCCTCTGCTGCCTCTGAGTTATAGATTCGTAGACTGTTGCTGTGTGTGTGAGACCGGTGGTGTGTATGTAATGGGCTCTCCCAAAGGTATACTGAACCAGGAAGTCTTTACAGGTGGCCACTGGGCAAGGATGAGATGAAGAAGGATTAGTCAGTGATGTCATAAATCTAGAAGATTCTCCAGGAAGTATGTTGGCACTAGGAGCCAAGCTTGAATGGAACTAAATGCAACCCTCACTCCCATTCTCAGTGGTGCGGTGACTGTAGTGAACTGTAGCTGTGTTCAGAGTCCATATGTACTCCATATGACCCTCTCTCTTCAGCTCAGCCCAACTGAGGGTTCAACTCAACTTCGACTTCCATCCAAGCATGTAGTGTTCAGAATTTCACTGTCAATTTCCCTCTCCACGCCTCTGCGAGACGAGGAAAAGACGTGTGTATGTCCCTATGCTTCTGGAAAGAGGGTTAGAGGTGTGTTTGTGTGTCTCCACGCATCACCAACCCCTTGCTGAGGAGTCTCCCCACGTCTGACGTGAAAGACAGCTGGTCTCTGTTGACCTGAGCTACCCAGGCCCCTCTCAGACAGGGACCTCGGTTTGGGTTGTTACTCCAGAGAGAAGGCTCTCCTCTGGGTTAGGAAGCTTCCTCAGGTAGGGTCAGGCCCTTGGAGATCTGACCTTACCACTGCTGGAGGTCTGTGCTGACCCAGCTCATCCATCTTTCCCAAAGTGCTTGTGCTCCAGAGAAGCAGTTCAGGCCTCTAACAATTATGAGCCAATCGTCTCTCATGTACTGCATTGTGTGTGTGACCAGGGGACATATACAAACCTATAGTAATTGACAACAGAAGGAGAGAAGAATGGAGAGGTTCTGCTTGTTTATATGACTAGCCCGCTTCCCCAACCTCTCTCTTTCTCCTCTCTTCTTTCGCTTGGTCCCACAATTCCTTGTGGGACATCAGTGAAGGCCACCCTGTAGATGAGACGTTGGGAACCCAAGAGTGTGTGTGTATACCTGTAATGAACAGCACATGTGTGTGTATCAGACTCCGGGCTAATGAAGCTCACTCTATTATTTATTTCCCGTGGCCGGTTCGTCGATGCACCTGTGTACACACACACACACACACACACACACACACACACACACACACACACACACACACACACACACACACACACACACACACACACACACACACACACACACACACACACACACACACACACACACACACACACACACACACACACACACACACACACACACACACACACACACACACACACACACACACACACACACACACACACACACACCATCTGTCTGTAATGACCACTCTCTCTCCCGCCCGCTGCACTGTGCTATAGTCCCTCGAGTGGTCATTAGACGAGAGGGAGAGAGGGAGACTGCACTGCTTTCGGCATAGCCGTGAAGTGAGGCTTTTTGGTTTTAGGAGTGGAGGAGGGGTGGACCATGCACTGTTCCGTTTTAATCCTGAGTAAGAAGACATATACTAGCCCTACTGACTGACGAAAACGGTGTGTGCCTGTGCTTGAGTCTGTGCGTGTACTCTGCAGGTCTTCTAAATGGGAGGATGCCATCTACTGCTGAGACGATCTGTTTCTCTCCACTCGTTCTCTCGTGCTGCCAAACACACACAAATACACTCTTGCACGTAGCAAACTGGGTTTGACATTTAGCTTCTTAATGGGTTGCTAAAGGTTGCTACTAAGAGTTCTAAGACAGTCCTATTCTAAAATACATATTAGAATCTTGTTGTCATGGAGCATTTATTGTCAACATGGAAGATAGACTGCTCAACTCTATATCTGCAGCCCTACCAGGTACCAGCCACTTCCTACCTTTCTATCCCTCCCCCTTTATACCCCTCTCCACCTCCCTCCATCTTTAACTCTGTCCCTAACTCCTCCTATTCCCCTCTTCACCTCTCTCTATCTCCCTACCTCCATCTCTCCATCCCTCCTTTCCTCTATCCCGAGTGATAGCCAGCCCACAGCAGGAAGGATGGTTTCATCATATCCACAGCACTTAGCTTTCTCGCCCGGCTGGCCCCATGTCCTGTCCCAAATCCCCTGGACCAGCTAGTGGCTACTGCTAATCCTCTCGGTCTCTGATGGTGGACCCAGAGATAGGGAGGTAGAGAGAGTAGAGAGACGTGGATTCCATTTGAAATGAGCTAGTGATATTTGAGTGAGGTGCTCTGATCGAATTATAATTATTGGCGCTCTCTTACATTTTACGTTGACATTTTTTTAATTTATCAGAAGCTCTTATTCAGAGCAACTTACAGTTAGTGAATTCATCTTAAGATAGCTACTGTAGGTGAGACAACCACATACCACAGTTGCAGTAAGTACATTTCTCCTCAGCAAAGTAATCAGCAAAATCAGTGCTCGGGGGAATAAGACTGAGATGTCTTATTTAAGATAATCTTTGAAGAGGTAGGGTTTCAGATGTTTTAGAAAGATGGGCAGGGACTCTGCTGTGCAAGCATCAAGGGGAAGCTGTTACACTCCTGTCTCTACCACACTCCAATATGCTCCATAAAGGGCACCCCTCTTTCTCCTCTCTCTCTCTCTCTCTCTCTCTCTCTCTCTCTCTCTCTCTCTCTCTCTCTCTCTCTCTCTCTCTCTCTCTCTCTCTCCTTCTTCCCCTCAAGCTACAAATGGAAACATGTACATTGTAAATGCAAGAGCAGTGTGTGAACAAGATTATAGAAACACCCGTGTCAGTCTTCAAAGCCTGGTATTCTTAACTCACATTTGCATCTGTGTTGGCACTGCCTGGGGCAAAGTGTGCCATTCGTAAAGGAAGATGAAATATATAACTGTTTTAAGTTTCTTTGTATCCCATGTATGGAATTATCTACAGAAATCCCTACAACTTGATGTGAAGGTGTCTCTCGGAGGGCAGTTCAAGTTGTTGATTAAAGATGCAGCCTCAAACAGCCAGTTGTTTTAAAGTTGCGCTCACGAACCAAACTACGTCATACAAATGTGTACTATGTCATACAAATGTGTACTATGTCATCAATTTTGTGTGATATGTTACGAATTTTGCCATTTGTATGATAGACTACGAATCCAATTTGTGCAATATGTTACAAATCTGTTGTGCTTAAGATAGCAGAGGGCATCTTTAAGGACCTACAATATTTGCTGAGGAATGTGATTGTTTTTATTATGTTGTATGTGTAAATTATGTAAATGTGTAAATTATGTATATGCAGGGCTCCCTTGAGAAAGGCCTGAATGGGACTCCCTGTGAAAAAGAGGTTAAATAAAAGAAAAATGCATGATTGTGTTTGTGTCCATGCTTATGTGTGTGTGTCCATGCTTATATATATGTGTGTGTGTGTGTTGGCTCGTGACTCAGGTATCAATAGCTAGAGTTGTTTCTGTGCCACTGATTACTGTGTTAGTGAGTCAACGGGCTGAACAGGCCCAGAGGGAGAGACCGGATACATAATTAATATACGTGTGTGTGTCTTTGCAGGGAGCTGAATGGGAATAACCTCACACGCATCACCAAGAGTGACTTTTCTGGACTCAAGTACCTCCGTGTGCTGTAAGTAATCTACACTATGTTCATTACTTAGTGTGCATACACACAGGATTTCCCATGCATATTATATAAATGCAATACTGCTAATGATTCTGAAGTGTCATGACAATGTCCATCTATTCTATTTCTGTAGACACTTGATTATTTATGTCACTGTTAGTGGTGATGATGACATTGTAGTGGTTTTAGAGATAATGAATGTCTCACACTAACTAACTGTACAGTCCATTAGACCTCTTATAAACTCACTTATACACTCTCTCTGCTATCTCAGAGTGGCCCTTATACCATCAATGACCAAATACGGATATGCACACACACACATTACCGTCCACTCCCATACTGTCTTTAGCCTTTTAACTCAGGGATATAGTAGGTCCTAAACCCTGTTAACATGTACAAGTGCAGCCGCTGAATCACTCAGTAGTTAAACAGTACTTGTGATTCCTGGTGTAGGTGTTAAAAGTGTGTGTGTGTGTGTGTGTGTGTGTGTGTGTGTGTGTGTGTGTGTGTGTGTGTGTGTGTGTGTGTGTGTGTGTGTGTGTGTGTGTGTGTGTGTGTGTGTGTGTGTGTGTGTGTGTGTGTGTGTGTGTGTAGCTGTTAAAATCAGCTCCACGGTAAGGGGAAGTGCTTTAGACTGAAATATGCTTAAAATGTAACTGGAGACTGACTGTAGAACTTGAGATGCTGAAACCCCCACGGCCTCTACTATTTTAGAGCCACGTCATTACCCTTCCATATCCCTCTCCCTCTTATCTTCCCCTTCCATATCCCTCTCCCTCTTATCTTCCCCTTCCATATCCCTCTCCCTCTTATCTTCCCCTTCCATATCCCTCTCCCTCTTATCTTCCCCTTCCATATCCCTCTCATCTTCCCCTTCCATATCCCTCTCATCTTCCCCTTCCATATCCCTCTCCCTCTTATCTTCCCCTTCCATATCCCTCTCCCTCTTATCTTCCCCTTCCATATCCCATATCCCTCTTATCTTCCCCTTCCATATCCCTCTCCCTCTTATCTTCCCCTTCCATATCCCTCTCCCTCTTATCTTCCCCTTCCATATCCCTCTCCCTCTTATCTTCCCCTTCCATATCCCTCTCCCTCTTATCTTCCCCTTCCATATCCCTCTCCCTCTTATCTTCCCCTTCCATATCCCATATCCCTCTTATCTTCCCCTTCCATATCCCTCTCCCTCTTATCTTCCCCTTCCATATCCCTCTCCCTCTTATCTTCCTCTTTCTAGACCTTCTTCAACCACTCACTCACAACGTGCCTCTCTCCCCCTGTCTACTAACCAAACCCCTCCCTCCCTCCCTCCCTCCCTCCCTCCCTCCCTCCCTCCCCCTCCCTCCCTCCTCCCTCCCTCCTCTCCCCGCCATTCCCGTATAGAGGTTAAATGCCTCCATGTCGCCAGCTTGTCACCAGTGAGGTAGAAGGAAACAGTTCCTTACAGGGGCACTAAAAGTCAGACTACAGCTTTTCCCTGGGTGACTATAAACTTTCTGATTCCCATAGAATACACAAACACACACACACGCACGCACGTACGCACGCACGCACGCACGCACGCACGCACGCACACACGCACACACACACACACACACACACACACACACACACACACACACACACACACACACACACACACACACACACACACACACACACACACACACACACGTTATGTTCTTCTATCCTTGTGGGGACCTAAAATTAATTTATATTCAAAATCCTATTTTCCCTAACCCCTAACTCTAAACCCAGCCCAAACTCCTACCCTTACCATAACCCTAACCTCAACCCGTATCCCTAACCCAAACCCAAACACTAACTCCTATCCCTAAATCTAACCGCTAACCCCTTACCCCAATTCTAACCCTAACCGTAATTCTAACCCTTACCTTAAACCTAACCTTTAAGCATAAAATAGCCTTTGTCCTCATGGGGACGTGGGAAATGTCCCCACGTGGGAGAATTTGCCTTGTTTTACTATTCTTGTTGGTACATTTGTGGATTATAGGTCCCCACAACGATAGTTATACCAACCCACACACACACACACACACACACACACACACACACACACACACACACACACACACACACACACACACACACACACACACACACACACACACACACACACACACACACACACACACACACACACACACACACACACACACACACACACACACACACACACGTCTGTCTGTTGCGGTCATGTGGCGGTGAAACCCTCGTATATCTGCCCTCTCTGACTCAGCGGACTAACAGTGGCCTGACCTTTGAGCCTCATAAACCCCCAGCGACCCCAGAGATGGTGTGAGTGTGACCCCAGGGGAGGGTCCTGACAGGAAGACCGGTTTAACCTTACAGTCAAAGACAGTGTCTGCTGGTCGACTGAGAAAACATACGCACGCACTCACTCACATACAGAAACAAGTCAGAAAAGAAAAACAAGAAACACAGACAGACAGTCTGAGAAAGTGAAGCATGCTGATTGAGCCTGTCGCCGTGATAATCTCTCCTGAGGACTTCCTGTCTGGAGGGGAAATGGAGGATCACTCGGAGGAGCAGGAATATATACAATACTGTACATTCTAAGAAAAACGGGTTCCAAAATGTTTCTGTGGCTGTTTGGGTTCCAGGTAGAACTGTGTAAATGGCTCTACAGGGTTCTACCTGGAACCAAAAGGGATTCTTCAAAGGGATCTCCTATGGGGACAGCTGATGAACCCTCTTTAGTTCTAGGTAGCAACAATGTAGCTGTAATATGAATATATTCCACACAGGTTTCTAGAGAGATGCACACAGAAGGAGGGTTGTCACAATAACAGTATCGCGATACTCTGAAGTATCATG
Source organism: Oncorhynchus gorbuscha (assembly GCF_021184085.1). Classification (NCBI taxonomy): domain Eukaryota; kingdom Metazoa; phylum Chordata; class Actinopteri; order Salmoniformes; family Salmonidae; genus Oncorhynchus; species Oncorhynchus gorbuscha. The sequence continues at coordinate 80,787,213 of NC_060178.1, read as the reverse complement.
GCAAGGAAACAAAACATGAAGAAGATTACATTTCTTGAGGAAAACTTTCCTACAAAAGAGTCATATTAGTTTATTTTGCAAGCTGTAGCACCCACAATTTTATATAAAGTAGGTTTTCAGAGGACAATAGAGTTCAGTCTAAATCGTGTTTTATTTTTTGCCATGGAAATCTGGTATTGTAGTATCGCCACAACATCAAGTCAGTCATACTTCGTTGATACTTGTAAAAATGTCCATTCTTTAATGCTTTTCTTGTACCTATGTTTCTCCTGTGTAGCTGCAGGCTTTCTTTGGGTACTGAAATCCATATTTTTAATATAATTTTTTCAATAGAGTAGGAAGTTACGACTTCAAGCGTGTACTGTCACTCGATACTTTTATAAATATCCATTCTTTGTTGTCCGTTGGATTTTGAATCCATCATTTTCGATAAACAAAGTGCATTCTATGTGTCCCTGACAAAATTAACAAATCTGCCATGCAAGGATGAGCTGCTCCTTCTCTCTTAACAAGCAAAGGCTCTGTTGTGGAAATTCAACACAGGGACACTGTAAGTCAATATGAAATAAATCACTCTTTATTGTCAGCAAGCTCAACAGGTCACAGTCAAACTTAGATCCATAAAGTACCGGTCTGAAGTGAGCTCTGTCGGGGCAGTCCCGTTAGTTCTCTTATATAATGCTTACACAGACAAGTTATTTTTGCATGATTTACATGATTCATTATTCATTATTCATAATTCATTAATCATTAACCTTTGGTTCATGCATGTAACCGACCAATACCTCACAAAGCTTATTCTTTCCAAGCTGAGACCTTGAAACTGAGATATCCCTTTCAGTTCTCAAAACAATGTTCTGGGCGCACTGCCAAATTGCTTATATTGATAGTGAGGATTCCTCCCAGCCATGATCAATCAGTTACTTGCATGAACCCAGTCGAATTGATTAGAAAAGCACAAACATAAAATGTTCCTTCACAGCTCCCTTGGCAGAGGTCATGTAAAAATGTATTTTAATAAAAAAACAACCGATTCCATCACCCAAAGAAAAGCTTGCGGTGTCACAAGACAAATATAGGTACAAGGAAAGCATTAAAGAATGGACATTTTTACAATAATCGACTGATAGCAAATCGATGTAGTTGGTGGTACACTCCACCAACACTCATCGCTACTCCACTCCATTGGACAGAGCTACTAAGTTAACAATACAGCAGAGCTGTGTCAAATACAATAATGTAAACGGGGTTGTCTGGCACAATGGTACTAACAGGAGAGTGCCATACATTCAAACTCCGCATACAAGGCCAAGCTAAATCAAGCTCACCTCAAGTATTTCAAATATTGGGGGGAGGGGGAGGGGCAGAGACAGAGGTAAAGATGAGGAGAAAGAAAAACAAAGAAAGAGCTGACCTGACCATAGTTTAAAGTTACCTAGATTCAGAAGTACTTTCTCCTCTTATTCTACCTCCATCTAAATTCATGAGGGGAGAGAGTGAGCGGAGGTGAGCTACACTTTTCTCTTTATATTTATGGAGTGGGAACAGGAACAGCCATTTGCATTTATATTCGATTGGGAGGAAACACAGACTGCTGAGTGGAGCCGTGAGGCCTCACAGGACACACACACACACACACACACACACACACACACACACACACACACACACACACACACACACACACACACACACACACACACACACACACACACACACACACACACACACACACACACACACACACACACACACACACACACACACACACACACACACACACACACACACACACACACACACACAGAACGGTTCTCTGAATGAAGGAACACTACTGTTGGTTCTAAGACCTGGACGCTTGTCTCTCCCTAAACTGTTATTGCAACACTTCCAAAACCATCCAGTGCATTAGCTTTGGCAGCGTACACATGTGTGTGTGTAAAGCCTGCAGCACTAACACCTAGCCAGGCACTGCAGCTCTTTGGACACACACACTCACACAGTGCTCTGACGTCCCCATGCCCCAAGGACAGCTTTACAGTGGGTCTCTTTCTCCCCCTCTGTTCTTTGAACCACCCAGCCCTGGATCTCACCTTAGTCTCCCCCCTCCTCACCCCTGACTCTCCATGCCTCCCCTCGTTCTCCCGGATTCACCCATGCCTCTCACCCCTGCCCCTCCCTCTCCACACCTCCCCCTCTAACCACAAGACCACACCAGACCTCAAGGCACAGTGGCCTGCCTCACTAACCTACCTTCAGAAACTCTTTCCTGGCTATGATCCCTGAGATGCCCCCCGGTGCCAAGATTCCACAGCCAGCCCCAGACCACACGACTGCCCTATATGTGTGTGGTTGTGTGTATGAGTGAGTGTGGACCACACCATTGCCTTGGGCAAAAGGGGTGCTGGAACTAGCCAGCCTATACACACACTTAACAAGGGGCCTTTACCACCCATTTCCCAACCCCAAACTTCAGCAACCTCGTTCCCCCTACGCCTAAAGCCTTAGGTGACTGAGTGACTGAAACACATACTAAACACATACTAAAACGAAGTGTGGGTAGGCCCACTCTAGGGGATGAGTAGGTTCTGGGACAGCTGGGTAGAGAGAGGGATGGCCACAGGAACCCCGTTGAGGCTTGGTGTAACAGTATAGCGTCCGTGCCTTCTCCTCGCCCCAACCTGGGCTCGAACCAGGGACTCTCTGCACACATCAACACCCACTAAGCATCGTTATCCATCGTTCCACAAAAGCCGCGGCCCTTGCAGAGCAAGGGGAACCACAACTTCAAGGTCTCAAAGCGAGTGATGTCACTGATTGAAACACTATTAGCGCGCACCACCGCTAACTAGCTAGCCATTTCACATCGGTTACACAGGTGCACATGGGATATGTGAGAAGGTATGTGGAATAAATGTAGTTCTATAGGGAATAAAACCATTTCAACATAAACAGAAAAGGCCATATGATTTAAAATAGCAAGCCTAGCATTATCATGCAAAGACAGCAACAGAAGCTAGCATACAGTAGCAGACAACAAAGCAGACATAAATTACATGGTGGAATACAAGACCATTTCTTATTATTTCCATATTAATCTGAAAACAACTACATATAAATGTTACAGTGAAAAACAAGCATATGTAATTACCTACTTACAATCTGTCAAATATGCACAGTCATTCATCACTAGAAGAAACAGTCTGTCAAACGGTCAGCGGGAAAATAAACTGTCACTTTAGCTTACATTGCTATGGCAACCTGTCAGCTTGTGAGGTTTCTGAACAGAAGGCGGGAAGCTCGTGAGGAGCAAGGATTTCACGCTTTTCATGTGCGTAATGCGTGAGTTTCAAACAATTGCTGTTATACAGTACCACGTACTTTCAGAGAAATCTAGCACTATGCGAAACTATCTATATTTCTGTCTTTCTCTCTCTCTCTTTCTCTCTGTAGACAGTTGATGGAGAATCAGATTGGAGCGATAGAGCGTGGAGCGTTTGATGACATGAAGGAGCTGGAGAGACTGTAAGTAGGCTACAGCATTTGTCGGCGTGTTCATATTTGCTCTCAAAGAGGTTTAGGGGTTGGCTATATTTGAACATCCCTGTCCGTCGCGAGTGGCGGCCTGGGAGCAGGTAAATTTAGCTGAGGTTTGGGTTTACCCAACCCATCCTTCCTCAGGAGGCCACAGCCCTGGCCCAGCACTGGAACATGAGGCTTTGCGTGAATATCACTGGAACGTGTGACTGCATGAACAGCTTGTAAACAGCAGGGTAATACATAGACAAACACACTCCCCACACCATGGTTAACACATAAAACAAACCTAGACCCCCATACTGTATGGCAGTGTTAGCCACAGGAAGTGATGGAGCAGCATCATGTACAAAAAGGGCAGTGCTCTAGCCACAATGATATTAAAGAGCCCCACCCAGTGTGTGTGTGTGAGGACCACATCAGAGACACTCTTCAGTTGGTCACTAAACATGTGGTGAGAAGTGAGGGTATGGAGATCTAGGAGAGACACATTAAGCTTGGTGTGAATGAGTCTAACGACATCATCCGTGCTCAGAATTTACCCACCTTTGAAACTAGTATAAAGCTCACTAACTTATTAGCAGGTCCACCTCAACCTACACTTTCAGAAAAAAGGGTTCCAAAAGGGTTCTTCGGCTGTCCCCATAGGAGAACCATTTCTGGTTCCAGGTAAAAACCCATTTTGCTTCTAGGTAGAACCCTTTTGGGTTCCATGTAGAGTTCCTCTGTACAAAGGGTTCTACATAGAACCCCCAAGGGTTCTTCCTGCAACCCAAAAGGGTTCTTCAAAGGGTTCAACTATGGAGACAGCCAAAAAAAACCTTTAAGGTTCTAGATAGCACCTTTTAGTTCCAAACCCACTAACTTAGCGGGTCCAGTTCAGTATGAACAGAGCCGCTAGAAACCCAGTCAAGTCCATTATAATTCTCCATCTCCAACCCAGTCTGTGTATCTGTCTATGGCTCTGGGCCCACACATCTGTCTACGCTATGCTACAGGCACGACCCGACCTGCCTCTCCTCTCCCATTCATTCCCATTCACCGCCATTCACTCCCATGTGTTTCCAATGGAGCATTGAGACAGTATAAAGCTGTGGTTTCAAATGGCAATTAGTAACAGTCTGTTCCTAATTTTCTTAATGGTTGTATTTGCATAAAGCCTGCCAGCCTCTTTCATTTGTTATCCTGGGGAGGGGAAGGCAGTGCCAAGCCAAGCTGCCTGAAGGCTCCAACACACTCATCTGTCTCTACAAATGTTATTTAGTAACCGTTGTTTTCTCGGTCCCCTAGAGATGCAAGCTGGATGTGTTCACATAACTGATACGTCTATAGGGGACGAATAAATCAGTTGTTTTCTTCTGTCCCTGACTAGTATAATATTTCCCTTATCCATATCCCATACTTCTGTAACACAAACATTGTGGTTGTATTTATGTGAACTGAAATGCAATCTACTGATAAATAATAGTGTCTATGTGTAGTGTTGGCATGCATTGTGCAGAAATAATGTACCATAACCTAGTTCATCAAAGTGCAGATCTGATTTCTAGTGCATACCTGACCGGGACATATCTGCTGTACTAAACATGCATTTTCTGTGCCAGGCGCCTGAATAGGAACCAACTGCAGCAGCTTCCTGAACTTCTGTTTCAGAAGAACCCTGCACTTTCACGTCTGTGAGTACACACACTTTATATTATCATACACACACTCTCTTCTATACACACTCTCTGTCTCACTCTTCTGTGAGTACACACACTTTATATTATCATACGTCTCACTCTTCTGTGAGTACACTCTCTTCTATACACACTCTGTCTCACTCTTCTGTGAGTACACACACTTTATATTATCATACACACACTCTCTTCTATACACACTCTCTGTCTCACTCTTCTGTGAGTACACACACTTTATATTATCATACACACACTCTCTTCTATACACACTCTCTGTCTCACTCTTCTGTGAGTACACACACTTTATATTATCATACACACACTCTCTTCTATACACACTCTCTGTCTCAATCTTCTGTGAGTATACACACTTTATATTATCATACACACACTGTCTTCTATACACACTCTCTGTCTCACTCTTCTGTGAGTACACACACTTTATATTATCATACGCACACTCTCTTCTATACACACTCTCTGTCTCACTCTTCTGTGAGTACACACACTTTATATTATCATACACACACTCTCTTCTATACACACTCTCTGTCTCACTCTTCTGTGAGTACACACACTTTATATTATCATACACACACTCTCTTCTATACACACTCTCTATCTCACTCTTCTGTGAGTACACATTGCTTTCTCTTCCTCATCCTTTACCTGCTTCCTGCCATGGAAGTGTATGTGTGTGTGTGTGTGTTTGTGTGCGTACTCACGTGTTTGTGAAGACTGGATAGTAGAAATCCAGGAGGTCTTGGCATGTCGGAGTGTGTTGCGAAGTCCTCTGCCAATTCTGGGGTTGTGTGGGTTGTGTGTGTTTGTGTGAATGCTTTAGTAACCTGGAGTTGGTGTGGCAGTGTTTTCCCTATTTTTTTCAGTAGTGGTAGCAAGGGTAGGGGGTGCATTGCTACTAGCTTAAGCACAACGACATGCTTGCTGTTCCCATAGACTTTCAGTCATTGATCCAACGACTATCCATTTAAAAGCGCGTCTAGCGTCTTCTAGGCAGAAATATATATTTAACAATACATCATATATATATTCCAGTGTTGGCAACAATTTAGCAGCGGTGGGCCACCGTGTGGTGTTGAGGATTATGTAATAAGTGGCTATTTGACTATGTTGGTTAGTAGGGAGAGTTCCATCTTGTTGGAGAGGAATCCAAACTGCTGCTGGAGGAAGGAGTCATTCTCTCTACTCCAATGGGAATGATGTGCTAGTTTAGTGTTTGGTGACGCATCCTGATGGTTTAAATCTCTCTCTATCACACACACACACACACACACACACACACACACACACACACACACACACACACACACACACACACACACACACACACACACACACACACACACACACACACACACACACACCCCTGTGGCGTGACCATCCCAAAGTAAGGCTAAACTTTTATTAGTGTGCCGTAACAAGGTTCCATTTTCCGAAGGATAATGAGTGTCCCTGCCGCTGGCCGATTGTTCTGGCTCCGATCATTCTACTTTAGGTTACCTGGTGCTGCATCTGGGAATAATAAAACACTGGGACATGGAAACATCATTTCCCTCTGCACTTCTCCTGTCCCCAGTCCCAGTCCCTCTCCGTATCCCTACCCTTCTGGAGCCACTTCCAATAGAGTCTAGTCTACTTTTAATAAATGGAAAGGCTTAGGAGTGTCATCACCAGTGAGTACTACAACTGTATTGCACAATTGCATGAATAATGCTAAACAAAGAGGGGAAAGCCTTGAAAGCCTTGTGTAGGAAATAGAGGCTGAAGCTGGAATGGAGCACTGTTGGTAGACTGCTCCAAAAACACAACGGCTGTTTGAGACTTAAAGGCTGGAGTTGTGAATGGGCGGTGTGTGTGTGTGCACACACATGTGTGCATGCTTGGGTGCATTTATGTGTGTTTGTGACTGACTGATGTCCTAGGTAATTCTGTACTGTTCTACGACAGCCTTCTAAGCGGTCTACCAGGTCAGAGCATAGCCCTGAGCCATTGATTAGTCCATCAACCAGACCAGACTTTGCAGGCCAGCAGCTGAAGGATTGGATTAACAGATCTCTCTGCTTCTACTTCCATTCAATCTGCTCTTTATTTCCGTTACTAGCTGGCTTCTTTCATGAGTAGGTCTCCCTTTCAAACCCTTTCTGGAGAATAAGATGCCTAAGAATGTTGAACACCTGTTTAGACCATTCACTGTGTACCAGCACTGTGCGTGCATGTCTGCATTTTTATCATTTATTACAGGCCGAAGGCTGATAATGAGCATGCCAGCGTGTATTTCATCTGAAGAAGTGCAAATTTGTTTAGGAAGTAGGTGATTTTCTCACACCAGCCTCATAAGAGCATATAGGATATAGGATAGATTAGAAACTTTGTGTGAAGAATGAAACGTTATTGTTCACAGACAGGCAGTAACTGTAAAATGTCTCCCGTCCTGTAGTTGTCTAGCAGACGGGGCCTCATTAAACAGAGCAGTACCAAGACAAAGAGATTTCCTGATGCGCTCGCTGCTTCTTAAATCATCAGTGGTCTCCGTCTTTCCGTCACAACATGGGGTCTGGGCACTAGACTGGCGTAGTTAGGTTACAGCCAGGAGAGAGAGCTTCATGTACTTAACAGGTTTTCACTCCCACAGAAAGTCTGACGGTGTGTGTGTGGGTTTCTGTCTTTGCACTTGCTCTAAGTGCTCACAGGGGCTTGTTAGGGTCTGTCTTTAATGGCCTTAACAAGAGGGGTTAATGGGAAAGTCTCCAGGCCTCAGGTGGAAGGCTAACCCAGATGTTAGCTAGCTCCCCGTCTCTCTCTCTCTCTCTCTCTCTCTCTCTCTCTCTCTCTCTCTCTCTCTCTCTCTCTCTCTCTCTCTCTCTCTCTCTCTCTCTCTCTCTCTCTCTCTCTCTCTCTCTCTCTCTCTCTCTCTCTCTCTCTCTCTTTCTCTCTCTCTGTCTTGTTCTTTACCATTCTGTTTTTGTATTCCTTCTGGAAAGAGTGATGGAGAGTACATCGTCATATCTCTTCTCTCCTCTACCTTCTCTTCACTGATCATGCTCCTCTCCTCTACCTTTTCTTCTCTGATCGTGCTCCTCTCCTCTACCTTTTCTTCTCTGATCGTGCTCCTCTCCTCTACCTTCTCTTCTCTGATCATGCTCCTCTCCTCTACCTTCTCTTCTCTGATCATGCTCCTCTCCTCTTCTCTGATCATGCTCCTCTCCTCTACCTTCTCTTCTCTGATCATGCTCCTCTCCTCTACCTTCTCTTCTCTGATCATGCTCCTCTCCTCTACCTTCTCTTCTCTGATCATGCTCCTCTCCTCTACCTTCTCTGATAATGCTCCTCTCCTCTACCTTCTCTGATCATGCTCCTCTCCTCTACCTTCTCTGATCATGCTCCTCTCCTCTACCTTCTCTTCTCTGATCATGCTCCTCTCCTCTACCTTCTCTTCTCTGATCATGCTCCTCTCCTCTACCTTCTCTGATCATGCTCCTCTCCTCTACCTTCTCTTCTCTGATCATGCTCCTCTCCTCTACCTTCTCTTCTCTGATCATGCTCCTCTCCTCTCCTCCCAGGCCTGCAGTGGTTGACCGCAGAGGAAGAGTACAAGGCGCCGCTAGTTAAATGAACAGATGAGTGTGGTGTAGTGGTGGACGGGACAATGACAGACATTACAGACAGACTGGCAGTCGTTAAACCAGCCTGCTCATTAACTGTTTACAGGACAATAAGGTGTTGGTGTGGCAGGAGAGAACACAGCAAATATACATCTAGTAGTTTGAGGTAAAAGTGAAGTTTGGAAGAGAAAGGTTGTTGTTACTGTCATGAAGGAATTAGACATGTAATTTTACTGTAGCTCTCAGTAAGTGTCTTTTGTGCACTCTAATCTAGAATGGAGCAGCACATTTTCCATTTTATCTAGAGAAGATGGAGTTAGTTAGCTAACTCTCTCCAACTCTCTAACTCTCTTTGTAGCTACCTCCTTTACTCTGTGTGGATGTCTGAGAGATAAGTGAGACACTGATGCATGAGGAACAGAGCAGATAAGAGATAATTGGAGATAATGAGACATGATTGGAGATTATTAGAGATTGTTAGAGCTGGGTGATGGATTGAGGTGCCTGGTAGTGGTGGGAAAGCATGGGAACAAAAGAGGAGTAGAGGACTAGAGGAGGAAAGCAGAGGAGTGCCAAGGAAAGGGACAATAACAGTGAAAACAGAACAGTATCCATCATCGTTAACGGCCTGGTGTCCCCCTCCTCTCTCTCCTTCCATCCCTACCTCAATCCCTCAGTCCCTGGTTCTCGGCAGTGCAGCTCTGTAATCTACTCTCCTGGTCTGTAATTAGGTGTTCACAGTGTGAGAGTAGGAGGAAGGAGGGATGGAGGGAGGGAGGGAGAGAGGGATGGAGAGAGGGAGGGGGCCAAGGACTCAGCGTAATAGGTGCCTCCAGGGAACAGCATCTGGTTTGGAGGGATGGGGGGGAATAGGAGGGGAGAAGGAGGAGGGGAAGGGCAGAGAAGGGTTAGGGTATTTATGATCTCTCAGGATCACTGTGTACGGCTGCTCGTCTTTGTGCCTGTTTTACTATGTATGACACACACACTGTAGGTCAGGGGTCATCAACAGGCGGCCTGCAGGCCAAAACAGGCCCACAATGTTTTTTTCTTGCACCCTCAAAGATCTTTGTAAAAAAAATATATAATAAAACAAAGAAATACAGATTTTATTTTAGTTTTGGGTCAAAAAAAGACTGAAATCACCAGGAATTCAGTAAAAAAAATGTTTAATTTAGGAAACTGATCCCAAGTATTCCCACAAAATTATTTTTTAAATAAAAACACATTTTTGGGCTTAGTTGTGGTCAATTTGCAGTCAACAAATCATTAGAATTATGTTCCGGCCCCCCAAACACCCTCTCAGACACAAATCGTCCTGTAGCTGAATCTAGGTGTCTACCCCTGCTGTAGGTGACAACTAGCTTGGGAGGTCCCCATCTTTCTCTCCATCTCTCTCCGTCTTTCTCTCTCTAACACCAGGGGCCCCCACGCTCCTTGCGAAAATAACATTCCGTCTCCCTATAGGGCTTCGTCCGAAAATAGAAGAACAGGTATTTAGGTGTAAGTGATACTTGATGGTTCAACTGAACCCTCTAATGGGTTTAGCAGAGCTACCTACCTACAGCTGTATAGTCTTACAACTGTCCTACATTGATGAATGTGCACCACCAAAGAGGAAGGGGCTAGGGGTTTCTCCTGGACTGGACAGGGGCTCAGAGTAGGAGGAGAGGAAGGGGCTAGGGGTTTCTCCTGGACTGGACAGGGGCTCAGAGTAGGAGGAGAGGAAGGGGCTAGGGGTTTCTCCTGGACTGGACAGGGGCTCAGAGTAGGAGGAGAGGAAGGGGCTAGGGGTTTCTCCTGGACTGGACAGGGGCTCAGAGTAGGAGGAGAGGAAGGGGCTAGGGGTTTCTCCTGGACTGGACAGGGGCTCAGAGTAGGAGGAGAGGAAGGGGCTAGGGGTTTCTCCTGGACTGGACAGGGGCTCAGAGTAGGAGGAGAGGAAGGGGCTAGGGGTTTCTCCTGGACTGGACAGGGGCTCAGAGTGCAGGCCAGATGGGGTGAGAGTTCAGGTCAGTTCCATCTCTATGGAGGGTGGAATCAGGTGGAGTAGGGAGGGCAGGTTAGGAGAGGAACGGGGGGGGGAGTGTTCTCTTTACCTGCACCATGGGAGGGCCAGGTGTGTGTTTGTGGGGAGGGGAGGAGAAGAAGGGTGCGGTCCTCCCCATACACTGTGGGGGGTAAAGAATGGTAGAGAGGATGTGTGAGATATTTTGGGGGGTAGTGTTCGGGGAGGGTTAGAGGGGTGTGGTTCGTTGCTTGTTTCCGTGCTAATGCTTGACAACCGGATTGGTCTGATACACAAACTCTAACACAGACACACAGAATAACACACACACACACACACACTCACACGCTAATTACACCTCAGTTTGCTAATATGGGGATAGCAGGCATTCAACAGGGATTACGTTCTTTATAAATCTATTTTAGGAGATAAAAGGGATGCTTTAGCTGTGTGTTCATGCATTCATACCTATTATATGTGTTTATATTGGACCAATGCTGTGTTTTCACTGTGTTTGTTTGGTGTTTTATGCTGAGGGAACTGTTTCTCAGTAGGACATTCGGGGAGATTCTGTGATTATTGGGAGAATCCTGTATGTGTGTGCGTATGTGTGTGTGCGCACGTGTGCGCCCCTGAGGCTGGTCTTGTCATGTCCTTCTCTCTGCCCTTCCTGATGAATGACCAGTTAAGATGCCAGGGGCCACCTTTTCTTTTCCTCCCTCCCTGTCCCCCTCTCTTCACCTCTATCATGGTTCCTGCCCTCCTTGAACCGGACCACTTGGCCATATATCACATGATGAATAACCTTGTCCGAGACCTGAAGACTTGCATTAGCTGGCTCCCCAAGCTAATTCCTAGACTTTATTAGCTCAGTGGCCTAACACAGTCCTGTAGCCTGCAGATGATGCAGGTTCAATCCCAGTCCCAGACCCCTACCCAAGGTCATACCCCTGGCTTTGTCAGCTGGTTTATAGGTTGTCAATTGTTTTTTACGAGATGTACTGTGTGTGTGTGTATATAAAGAGGAAACACAGAGTAAATCATTTGAGGCGAGCGGAAGCCAAAAGGGGGTAATTTTAAAACCACCCCACCATCTGAAATATTCACTAACACAGAAGACACAGACATCAACAGAGAAAGAGAGAGAGAGAGACACAATGGTAAAGGTAGAAAGACAAAGAGGGAGAGTGAGCGAGAGAAGAAGAGCAAGAGATGGAGAGATGAAGAGATGGAGAGAAGAAGAGATGGAGGGAGAAAGAGGTGTTTGTACTAACAATTCTGTGTTGCTCATGAATAATTCAACAGATGTATCGAGGGTTGTAAAATATTCACGTTAAATCGCTGGGACATCAGTCCCCTGTGTGTGTGTCCTCTGATGTTCAGAGCTCCTGATAACTACAGTCCCGATGTCCCAGATACACATCAGGCTAGACCTAACTTCAGTCATTGAGGCCAGGGTATAGGTGTGTGTGTTGTGCGTTTGTTGTGTGTGTGGAGTGGGACTGGACTGGTTATTATGAATTGATACAGCATGAATAAGACATTACAGTGTGGTCTAGATCCGTCATGAGGACACACACACAGGGACTTCACTTACGGAGCTGTGTATGGCGTGTGTGTGTGTGTGTGTGTGTGTGTGTGTGTGTGTGTGTGTGTGTGTGTGTGTGTGTGTGTGTGTGTGTGTGTGTGTGTGTGTGTGTGTGTGTGTGTGTGTGTGTGTGTGTGTGTGTGTGTGTGTGTGTGTGTGTGTGTGTCGGTGACGGCTGGCCTTGGCAGGACCTGATTGAAAGTGACATACAGGAGACACACACACACAGCCTGGCTTTTGCCTGCATTTGCGGGACCGGTGGAATGCTGTGGTTTGAGCCAGTAATAACAGCCCTGATAGTGGCAGCCCTGTGTGTGTGTGTCTCCAGCAGCATATTGAGGAAGGTCCGGATGTACAGCAGATTTCATGCCTTTCTAAATGGGAAATCCAGTACTTTTATCATACACTTCATAAACTGATATCTCTCATTTCCCTTTTCTACATGCAGCTCATCAGTCTCTCTACGGTATATTGGTGAACATGACATAGTGTAGGTCTTTTGTCCAGTATATCCAACACTATCACAGATCATAGTCTAGTATTAAATCTTCTCTTTGTCGTCTTCAGAAACCTATACTGTGTTTCATATAATCTTTGCAAGGCTTCCACAGTATCCCAGTGTAATCCCCTGGCAGTAGCATTATGAGGAAGGCTGTGTATGTGTGTGTGCACATGTGTGTGTGTGTGTGTAGCCTGGCTCTGGGTCTTCGGATGTCACCAGGCAGCACGCCACAGAGTCCTGCCACAGACACCCCCCCTCTCCCTCGGGTAATGACTCCTAACATCCCCTCTCCCTCCCTGGGTAGCCTACAGGAAGCTGCTCCTCCAGCCCCCAGCTCTGCTCTGTCTGCTACTGTTTGCCAGGGTAAACAAATAAACTGCAGGGCAGATCATGCATGCACACACACACACACACACACACACACACACACACACACACACACACACACACACACACACACACACACACACACACACACACACACACACACACACACACACACACACACACACACACACACACACACACACACACACACACACACACACACACACACACACACACACACACACACACACACACACACACAGATTGCCTACAAAAACACAATCTGTCGGTACACACATATGCAAAAACAGCCAGTGGGCTCTCCTTCTCCGTGGCCGACATGAGTAAGACATTTAAGCCTGTTAACCCTCGCAAGGCTGCCCAGAAGGCATCCCTAGACATGGCTTTAGAGCATGCGCAGACCAGCTGGCTTGTTTACGGACATATTCAATCTCTCCCTATCCCAGTCTGTTGTCCCCACACACATCAAGATGTCCACCATTGTTCCTGTACCCAACAAAGCTAAGGTAACTGATCTAAATGACTATCACCCCGTAGCACTCACTTCTGTCATCATGAAGTGCTTTGAGAGACTAGTCAAGGATCATGTCACCTCTACCATACCTGTCACCCTAGACCCACTTCAATTTGCTTACTGCCCCAATAGATCCATAGACGACGCAATCGCCATCACACTGCACACTGCCCTATCCCATCTGGACAAGAGGAATACATATGTAAGAATGCTGTTCATTGACTATAACTCAGCATTCAACACCATAGTACCCTCCAAGCTCATCATTAAGTTCAAGGCCCTGGGTCTGAACTAGAGGTCAACCGATTATGATTTTTCAACGCCGATACCGATTATTGGAGGACCAAAAAAGCCGATGCCGATTAATCGGCCGATTTTTAAAATGTATTTGTAATAGTGACAATTACAACAATACTGAATTAACAATTATTTTAACTTAATATAATACATCAATAAAATCAATTTAGCCTCAAATAAATAATGAAACATGTTCAATTTGGTTAAATAATGCAAAAACAAAGTGTTGGAGAAGAAAGTAAAAGTGCAATATGTGCAATGTAAGAAAGCTAACGTTTAATATCCTTGCTCAGAACATGAGAACATATGAAAGCTGGTGGTTCCGATTAACACGAGTCTTCAATATTCCCAGGTAAGATGTTTTAGGTTGTAGTTATTATAAGAATTATAGGACTATTTCCCTCTATACCATTTGTATTTCATTAACCTTTGACTATTGGATGTTCTTATAGGCACTTTAGTATTGCCAGTGTAACAGTATAGCTTCCGTCCCTTTCCTCGCTCCTCCCTGGGCTCGAACCAGGAACACAACGTCAAAAGCCACCATCGAAGCAGCGTTACCCATGCAGAGCAAGGGGAACAACTACTAGAAGGCTCCGAGCGAGTGACGTTTGAAACGCTATTAGCGCTCGCTAACTAACCAGCCATTTCACTTCGGTTACACCAGCCTCATCTCGGGAGGTGATAGGCTTGAAGTCATAAACAGCGCCATGCTTGACACACAACGAAGAACTGCTGGCAAAATGAACGAAAGTGCTGTTTGAATGAATGTTTACGCGCCTGATTCTGCCTACCACCGCTCAGTCAGATACTTAGAGACTCAGTCAGATTATACACAACGTAGGACACGCTAGATAATATCTAGTAATATCATCAACCATGTGTACTTAAATAGTGATTATGATTGATTGTTTTTTATAAGATAAGTTTAATGCTAGCTAGCAACTTACCTTGGCTTACTGCATTCGCCTAACAGGCAGTCTCCTTGTGGAGTGCAACGGTCGTTATTGCATCGGACTAGTTAACTGTAAGGTTGCAAGATTGGATCCCCCGAGCTGACAAGGTGAAAATCTGTCGTTCTGCCCCTGAACAAGGCAGTTAACCCACCGTTCCTCGGCCGTCATTGAAAATAAGAATGTGTTCTTAACTGACTTGCCTAGTTAAATAAAGATTAAATAAAGGTGTAAAAAAATCGGTGTCCAAAAATACCGATTTCCGAT
>NC_060178.1:80759397-80766897 GCF_021184085.1 Oncorhynchus gorbuscha | reverse complement strand
CAGAGGTGACAGGGAGAGAGGGATGGGAAAGGGAAAGATTGGCGAGGCGGAGACATGGATCTCCTCTGTGAGCTTCGAGATGGGACTGGCCCTGACAGCATTAACTTTGGCTGTATTAACACTTCAAAGCAACGCTGGTCAGTGGGAGGCCAGGGAGGATGAAACCCATTACCTCCCCCGTCTCCATCCATATTACCCTTATCCTCCTCACCTCCCGCCTGAGCTCTGGCTGAAAAAGACTTGACCAGCAGGCCTTAAAGCTTCCGCATGCTTCGGTTCCACTGGCGTCTAGTAGAACTCAGCTAGGCGATCCGAACGAGTGTTCTCGCTCCCGTCCTCCGTTAACCTTCGCTTGGATAACGAGTTTTGCCGATTTCTCTTAGTCGCACAATTTTACATCTAATGAAGATGTTTGGTGCAGTATTTCTCAATGAAAACATTGGTACGGAATAGAGTCGTCTATTTTTGAATGACAAACACTATATTTATTGAACTAGGCAAGTCAGTTAAGAACAAATTCTTATTTACAATGACGGCCCACTGGGGAACAGTGGTTTAACTGCTTTGTTCAGGGGCAGAACGACAGATAACAAAAACGTCACAAAATGTTGTCTTTAAATTTGCACTAACTGTTCCGAACTGTTTCGGATGGGAAGCATGCAGAATTATTTACTGAGCACCGTCCTCTATTTCCCCATTATCTCCCCCTCTTAGCCCTTCTCTCTCCCCTGCCCTGGCCCACTGAGAGCGGCTTACAGGGGACCGCTGCTACTGGACCTCGGCCCCAGGCTGTGGTAATGAGGTCTGGGAAAGGAGAGGGAGAGGAGAAAAGGAGAAGATAGGGGGAGAGGAGAGGGAGGCTGCTCCTGGCTATTGGTCTTTCATGTGGAGATTGAGGAGAGGAGAAGAGGGGAGAGGGCGACATTACTAGGAGCCCGCCTCACACTAAGCTATCTGCCTGAAGCCTGCTGGCCATAGAGATAGCAGCCGTCCGTCTTACCCTCCTGTCTTTCAGTTAAACCTGAACTTTTCTCATCATTTACTCTCTACTGGGAATTCTCTGACGCCTTTCCTGTGTGTGTGTGTGTGTGTGTGTGTGTGTGTGTGTGTGTGTGTGTGTGTGTGTGTGTGTGTGTGTGTGTGTGTGTGTGTGTGTGTGTGTGTGTGTGTGTGTGTGTGTGTGTGTGTGTGTGTGTGTGTGTGTGTGTGTGTGTGTGTGTGTGTGTGTGTGTGTGTGTGTGTGTGTGTGTGTGTGTGTATAAAGGTTAGTGTTAGGGATAGGTTAAGGGGTAGGTTTTGGGTTAGGGGTTAGGGAAAATAGGATTTTGATGGAAATATATTTTTACTCTCCAAAAAGTCCAGAAAATGAATATATATAAGTTGTGTTTGTGATTGTGAGTGTGTGCGTACATAGTATATTTATCTTGTTCCAGTTCCCAGCCCGTCCCACAGCCTTGAAGCCAAATAGCTGCATTGTAATAGTCAGGGGTTATAACTTTCTAACCAAACAGTCCCACTGACAGCCTACAACCACTGAGCACAGTCAGTCAAACCTAAATCCACTCACTAGGCCTGCATATACCAAACATTAACAACATTCACCCCCAACTTCCCCCCTTTTTGCCCTCAGAACAGCCTCAATTCGTCAGTGGAATGGACTCTTCAAGGTGTTGAAAGCATTCCACAGGGATGCTGGCCCATGTTGATTCCAATGCTTCCCACAGTTGTGTCATGTTGGCTGGATGTTCTTTGGGGTGGTGGACTATTCTTGATACACACAGAAAACCCAGCAGCGTTGCAGTTCTTGAAATAAACCGGTACACCTGGCACCTACTACCATACCCCATTCAAAGACACTTACATTGTTTGTCTTGTCCATTCAACCTCTGAATGGCACACATACACAATCCAAATGACTCAAAATGTCATCTTTATTTTTCCTGTCTCCTCCCCTTTAGCTACTCTGATTAAAGTGGATTTAACAAGTGACATCAATAAGGGATCATAACTTTCACCTGGATTCACCTGATCAGTCCATGTCATGGAAATGTATTAATGTTTTGTATACTCAGATGGCCAGTATAGGCCAGATGAAGGTATCAGGGGAGGGCTGGATAATTGTGCAAGGCCAAGCGTTAAGGGATTAAGAAGGTATGTTCACCACTTCCTTCCTTCCGTGCTCTCTGTCTCTTTCCCTCTCCCGCTCTCTCATTCTCTCTCGACCACGTTGTCCTGGCAAAAGCATGTGATCTCTCTCTCATTCTCTCTCGACCACGTTGTCCTGGCTAAAGCATGTGATCTCTCTCTCCCGTCCCTGTCGTAAATATCCACTGAGGCCTGTGAGAAGATAAGTGTGGAACAGAGGAAAGCCACAACTCACCATATACATGCCATCTGTGTACACATCACGGCCATCATTTAACACGGCACACACACACACACACACACACACACACACACACACACACACACACACACACACACACACACACACACACACACACACACACACACACACACACACACACACACACACACACACACACACACACACACACACACACACACACACACACACACACACACACACACACACACACAGAGTATGAACATGTCTGTTATGCTCTCGCCATTTCTTTCCCATGTAAGGTGAATTCCTGGACCTTGACTGGCCTGCTTCTCTGGTTCCCCTCACTTCTCCACTGGTTATTTAGGCGTGTGTGTGTGTGTGTTATTTTTCTCCCAGCTCCACTAGGTCAGAGTATAGCCAGTGGCTGGGGTTTTAGTCAGAGTCAGCGATAGGGGGATACAGTCTATAAACCACTGTAGAGAGAAATGGCCATTCATAGAAGACTAGGAGTTTTCACATGAACAAGCTAACAGACTGGTGCACAGTCGACCAACATACTTCCTTTACAGTCCTTAACCCTCATCCTCATTTACCCTCATCCTCATTGTTCACTGTCTTCTGTCTGTCTCTCTTAAAGGACCTGTTATTGTGCAACCTTGCTGACAGAGTGTAGATTCAGTGTATTCTTACATTGTAAGAAGAAGACTGTTGTGTGTTGCTATCACAGTATTCAGCCAGTAGAAAAGAGGTGAGAACCCTCTCATATCATTGTAAGAAGAAGACTGTTGTGTGTTGCTATCACAGTATTCAGCCAGTAGAAAAGCGGTGAGAACCCTCTCATATCATTGTAAGAAGAAGACTGTTGTGTGTTGCTATCACAGTATTCAGCCAGTAGAAAAGCAGTGAGAACCCTCTCATATCATTGTAAGAAGAAGACTGTTGTGTGTTGCTATCACAGTATTCAGCCAGTAGAAAAGCAGTGAGAACCCTCTCATGTCATTGTAAGAAGAAGACTGTTGTGTGTTGCTATCACAGTATTCAGCCAGTAGAAAAGCAGTGAGAACCCTCTCATATCATTGTAAGAAGAAGACTGTTGTGTGTTGCTATCACAGTATTCAGCCAGTAGAAAAGCGGTGAGAAACCGCTCATATCATTTGACTGTTATACTTCTCTTGTCTCCATTGCATCACTGACAAGTCCAACAATATTCTCCTCTTTATGTTACTATGGAGACGATTTACCTTCCAGCACTTTCTGTGTCTTAACCTTCTTGTTTCTGTGTCTTAATCTTCTTGTTTCTGTGTCTCTATTTAGAAACCTGTAAGATGACGATATTCACGAGCTGCGCTGTCTGAGAGAAAGAGTTCAGTGGTTCTCTGGTTGTTCTTCATTGTTCAGTGTTGAGTAAGTTCTCTTGGTCTGTAGCCATCTGAGATTGTTGTTCTCTTTTGAGAGTGACAGGCCAATATTGCCTTTCTAAAGAGCTGGCGGGCCTCAACAACGACTGAGAGGAGCTTAATCCATTGACGGTTCAATTAGAGAGACGTCTGATATGTGGTCCAGAAAAGCATTGAGTTCATTAGAGAGACGTCTGATATGTGGTCCAGAAAAGCATTGAGTTCATTAGAGAGACGTCTGATATGTGGTCCAGAAAAGCATTGAGTTCATTAGAGAGACGTCTGATATGTGGTCCAGAAAAGCATTGAGTTCATTAGAAAAGCATTGAGTTCATTAGAGAGACGTCTGATATGTGGTCCAGAAAAGCATTGAGTTCATTAGAGAGACGTCTGATATGTGGTCCAGAAAAGCATTGAGTTCATTAGAGAGACGTCTGATATGTGGTCCAGAAAAGCATTGAGTTCATTAGAGAGACGTCTGATATGTGGTCCAGAAAAGCATTGAGTTCATTAGAGAGACGTCTGATATGTGGTCCAGAAAAGCATTGAGTTCATTAGAGAGACGTCTGATATGTGGTCCAGAAAAGCATTGAGTTCATTAGAGAGACGTCTGATATGTGGTCCAGAAAAGCATTGAGTTCATTTGCCATTCTATTGTTCTGTTCATTTTCTGTTTTTCATTTACCAACTGTCTCTCTCTCCTTCCGAGTTCTCAGCTCTCAACTGACCTGCCACTTTCACAGTTCAAGTCAAGGAGGATTTAACATGATAGTAACCAACATATGGCTATAGATAATACATCATATACATTCAGTATCATAGTTCCTCCAGGGAATGGCTGGGATCTGAAACCCTCTCCCTCGTGTCTTCTCCCCCTGTATGGCTGGTTCAGTCTACCTGCTGTCTGCGGTGTTTAGATCTGTTGTGTTCAGAGTTTAGCCAGACAGACAGCCCAGAGACCAGAGACCAGAGACGTGAATCTCCAGGCTTCTTTTCCCAGAGACCTCTTTGTGACACGGTTAAAGAGATGTCCCAATACTGTTCCCATCACCCCTTCCTTCTTCTCCGTTCCACCCTCTCTCCCCATCCCTAGAGAAAAGCATACCCTTTGCGCAGCGCATGCCGTTTCCACGGAGCCCATTGTTCCCTGGTTGCTAAGCGATGGCTGGGGCCTCATTTGGTCACCGTGGTTACGAGGGGGCCTGGGTATTTAGTCAGGGGTCAGGCCTGACAGAGGTGGCATAATGGGTGTGAGAGAGGGGTGTGTGTGTGTGTGTGGGGGGTGTTTGGTTTGGGGTCAGGTGTGACAGAGACAGGACAATAGAAAGGGGTGTGATCGTTCCCTCCTCTGTCATTTATAAGGCTATTCACTCACCCACTCCCTCTCTTTCACTCACCTACTCTATCTCTTTCACTCACCCTCCACCCCTCTCTTTCACTCACCCACTCCCTCTCTTTCCCTCACCCTCCACCCCTCTCTTTCACTCACCCACTCCCTCTCTTTCCCTCACCTACTCTATCTCTTTCACTCACCCTCCACCCCTCTCTTTCACTCACCCTCCACCCCTATCTTTCCCTCACCCACTCTATCTTTCACTCACCCTCCACCCCCTCTTTCACTCACCCTCCACCCCCTCTTTCACTCACCCTCCACCCCTCTCTTTCCCTCACCCACTCTATCTTTCACTCACACTCCACCCCTCTCTTTCACTCACCCTCCACCCCTCTCTTTCACTCACCCTCCACCCCTCTCTTTCACTCACCCTCCACCCCTCTCTTTCACTCACCCTCCACCCCTCTCTTTCACTCACCCTCCACCCCTATCTTTCCCTCACCCACTCTATCTTTCACTCACCCTCCACCCCCTCTTTCACTCACCCTCCACCCCCTCTTTCACTCACCCTCCACCCCTCTCTTTCCCTCACCCACTCTATCTTTCACTCACCCTCCACCCCTCTCTTTCACTCACCCTCCACCCCTCTCTTTCACTCACCCTCCACCCCTCTCTTTCACTCACCCTCCACCCCTCTCTTTCACTCACCCTCCACCCCTCTCTTTCACTCACCCTCCACCCCTCTCTTTCACTCACCCTCCACCCCTCTCTTTCACTCACCCTCCACCCCTCTATTTCCCTCACCCACTCCCTCTTTCACTCACCCACTCCCTCTTTCACTCACCCACTCCCTCTTTCACTCACCCACTCCCTCTTTCACTCACCCACTCCCTCTCTTTTAGCAGGCAAGACCAGGAGGCAGGAAGAGGGGATGTCAATCAAGGGGGGTGGAAGAGAGGAGAAAGAAAGAGAGAAAGAAAGAGAGGGTCCTTGTACAATTACGAGAGCAGTTAGTCTCTTTATCTTCGATTCAGGCTGAACGTTACAGATAGAAATGTCCTGAATAGAGCGACAGCATACTTTACATGACGGGTTAGCTCACAACGTCACCAAAATGATGTGCTCACTTCAATGGGGCAGAAGTCTGTGTGTTATTGTGATTCTGGATGGCCAGACAGCAACAACGACACAAAGCAGCTATGTGGGGAATCATAGGTGACTCGTTTCAGACAGTTTTATATTTGTCTTGATACCATGTCTTGTTTTGGGGTGTTTTGACTGATGTCACTTCTATGCTAATATGGCAAAAATTCTCTACCTAGCTAACCAATAGCTGTAAGGATGTATTTGAGAAACAACAAGTGCTGATTGTGCAAATGAATTTATGTTTTAAATAAATATTGGAGACGAAATATAGTTTCCATGTTGTCAACAATCTTAGCCAAAGCCGCCAATTTTGCTCCATAGTTGCGCATGCATCAGGTTTGTTGCTAAACAATCAAAGCGTCTACAAACCTGTCTATATTTTTTATTGATTAGAACCTATGCCCCTCTCTCTCCCCTTCTCTCTCTTCTTCCAACCCTTACTCTGTCCCTATTTTGTAATCTCTCCCTCTCTCCCTCTCTCCTTCTGCTCCGGTCTCACTACGGGAGAGTGTCTTTGTCCCCTCTCTGAATTCCGATCTTCAATCGTCAGGCTGGCTGTGACTGGCCTTGGTTGGAGTACCCTGGAGTGGCTTTCACGCGCACGCGCACCACGTACACACACACACGCATGCCACGTACACACACATGCATGCCACATGCACACACACACGCACGCGCCACGTACACACACACGTACACCACGTACACACACGCACGCGCGCCACATACTCACACACACACATGCACGCCACGTACACACTCACACGCACCCACGTACACACACACACGCACCCACGTACACACACACGCTCGTGCCACGTACATGCACGCACACTCGCGCCACATACACACACACACACACACACACACACACACACACACACACACACACACACACACACACACACACACACACACACACACACACACACACACACACACACACACACACACACACACACACACACACACACACACACACACACACACACACACATAGCCACACTATTGTTGCCGATGCACGAGCACTCAGGGTAAGAGAATGAGTGCTAGAGACCAGAAGAAAGAGGGATGTTTTTCTCTCTCTACCTTATTCTCTCTCTCTCTCTCTCTCTCTCTCTCTCTCTCTCTCTCTCTCTCTCTCTCTCTCTCTCTCTCTCTCTCTCTCTCTCTCTCTCTCTCTCTCTCTCTCTCTCTCTCTCTCTCTCTCTCTCTCTCTCTCTCTCTCTCTCTCTCTCTCTCTCTCTCTCTCTCTCTCTCTCTCTCTCTCTCTC
>NC_060178.1:80749397-80754397 GCF_021184085.1 Oncorhynchus gorbuscha | reverse complement strand
GGGATGGAGGGAGTGGAAGAAGATGAGAGGAAGGAGGGAATGAGGTTGATCGCTGGTGCTTGGAGGAGTAAACAGAATTTTTGTCACTTTGTGTGTGTCAGAGGCGCCACACAGGGAACTGTTAAATAAATGATGTTTGAAATGAGAACAGCTCTCTGCAGACTAACTCTGGTTTGGTTTATCAGAAGTGGCTGTTTAGCGCGCACACACAGACACACACGCGCGCACACACACACACACGCACATGCACACACACACACACTGCATCCATGGCATTCCTTTCCTCTCCTGAATCTCTGTTAGGGTGACAGAAGGCTGGGTTGCATTACAAAGCTCAGCTAAGCAAACACAGTGATAAAGAGAGGGATTTGACCCTGGTTTAGCAGGAGGAAACGGATGAGAGACCCAGGGTTTACCCCAGTATCCCTACAGGTTCTGACAGGAAACAGAGTTTAGTAACCAAACTGTTTGTGCTGTGACTCCTGGTTGCTGTGTTTGCACAGCGGGCTGTTGTAACATATCATTACCTCCGTACATGAATGTTCCTCTGCAATGCTTGTCCTCCCCGAGACAAAACCTGCCCCTTTCTCTGCAAACACTCTAAATGGAATGGTGTGTGTCAGGGAGAGGGCAAGGACTATGGAGAGGATTCACATACTATTATTGTTACTCTGGATTCCTCTTCAGTTTTCCAAACACTGCAGCTCTAGCGTAGGGATGGAAAGAACGAAAGAAAGAGAAGCAGATGCAGAGAGAGAGAGGCAGAGAGAGGCAGAGAGAGAGAGGCAGAGAGAGAGGCAGAGAGAGAGAGGCAGAGAGAGAGAGGCAGAGAGAGAGAGACAGAGAGAGAGAGGCAGAGAGAGAGAGATAGAGAAAGGGAGATGGAACACTGCAGTGGTTTTAATTACAGAGGAATCGTCTCTTTAAATATTTAGAATTGAAATGAGCTCTGTGTGTGTTTTCCTGCCAGCTTAATGTGTGCGTGTATTTCTGTGTGTCTGTGTGCCTGTGTGTCTGTATGTCTGTATGTCTGTGTGTCTGTGTGTGTGCATATCTAATATTTGCTCCTGGATTCTGATTCTTCCCCTCTTCTCATTCACTCTGTTTGTAGAGAGGAATGAAAAGGCAGATAGCCAATGGGTTACCTAGCAGCAGGGGTGTGTGTGTGCGTGAGAGAGTGTGTGTGTGTGCGTGCAGTTGTGTGTGTTTTGGTTGTAGAAAGAGAAGAGAGGAATATATTGAGTTTGAGAGAGACACTAGCGGTGTCTGAGAAGGGAAATAAACCAAATGTTTAATTAATGTAGACATTATAACACTAACACAGTCTGACCTACCTGGAGTGTTTCTGGGTAGCTGCCACAACACCATCACCATTGAATAACCAAGGTCACAGTGAAGAGCAGAGGAACATGACGATAATACAGCCGTGAAAGACATTAGACTGGATGTGTTAGGTGGTAATAGACTGTTGGTCAGGTCGTCATCGTCAATAAGAGCCTGTTCTTAATTGACCTACAGTATCTGGTAAAATACATCAAGTGAGGGTATAGGGCTGGGAGTGTGTGTGTGTGTGTGTGTGTGTGTGTGTGTGTGTGTGTGTGTGTGTGTGTGTGTGTGTGTGTGTGTGTGTGTGTGTGTGTGTGTGTGTGTGTGTGTGTGTGTGTGTGTGTGTGTGTGTGTGTGTGTGTGTGTGTGTGTGTGTGTGTGTGTGTGTGTGTGTGTGTGCGTGCGTGTGTGTGTGTGCGCGTGTGTGCGCGTGTGCATGTGTTTAAAAGTAGTGCCAATGTTAATTCCTACAGGTGTAATGTGCAGTTGCAGAGATGGTTATTTCTATCCTCCTTTCATTCCCTCTCTCTCTACCGCTTCGTCGCCCTCGCCCTCTCCTCTACCCCGCATGTCATGTGTGTGGGTGCTTTGATTGATCTGTCATTGAGAGAGTTAATGAGGATGGACATCAGAGACAGAGTCCCTCCACAAAGACATCAAAGAGCTGCAGTTCCCAAAGCCCACTGAATTGCTGCCCCTCAGGCTCCACACACACAGAGCTGCTTCTCAGGCAGCGCTACAGGGGGTCTGGACAGACAGGCAGGCAGCGGATGAGAGCTGTCCATAGTTTCTGTTGTTGTCTTATTGTTCTCCCAAGCCTTAGTGTGGTAAAGTGCTGTTTGTTGGTTTAAGGCTGGAAGTGTGACCAACCGGGTTTGAACGTGGCTCGTCTTTGCGCCAGAGGACTGTGTTAGCTCATTTAGCTAAAGCCAAGGCATTAGTTCAGGGAGCAAACAGAAGACTTCAGGTCACAAGCATGGTTACTCATCGTACAAGCTTTACCAGTCACCTAAGCTACACACGCACGTACACACACACACCCCTGCTGCTAGGTAACCCATTGGCTATCTGCCTTTTCATTCCTCTCTCCAAACAGACTGAATGAGAAGAGGGGAAGAATCAGAATGCAGGGGCAAATATTAACACAAGGACACAAAGACATTCCATTAACTGGGGTGGCTGCACAACAGGGTGTCATGCTTTTACCTATTTGACTTCAAATTCTGATGTTTATCCACATTTCTCCAAATGTCAAATATAGAAGTGTTTTGGACACCCTGGGCTTCTCCTGATCCATATCATTCAGAATGATTAAGTTAAGGGTTAATGTTTTGGATAGGGTTCAATTAAGAAGTTTAGACATTCATTCAGAATGATTAAGTTAAGGGTTAATGTTTTGGATAGGGTTCAATTAAGAAGTTTAGACATTCATTCAGAATGATTAAGTTAAGGGTTAATGTTTTGGATAGGGTTCAATTAAGAAGTTTAGACATTCATTCAGAATGATTAAGTTAAGGGTTAATGTTTTGGATAGGGTTAAATTAAGAAGTTTAGACATTCATTCCGAATAATTAAGTTAAAATAAAAATGTTTTTATCGAGGTCTACCACTAGGATTGAACACACAACCAGAGTCATGAGATGTCTAGCAAACCCAAGTGTACTCTATGGTTATATCGCTCAGTGTTGCCCCTAGTGGCCAGTTTTGAAGGCATTTCCCGATGCCCACAGGACATGGACAGATATCAAATTTTGAAGTCAATCTTGAGCGATCTCGCTGGTCTACCACTCTCACTCGCTCATCCTTCACCTCCCCTCCTTCCTTCCACTCTCCCCTCTTCCCCGCATTCCTCTGTTCTCCCTCCCTCTTCAACCCCCTCGTTCCTTCCTCCCACTCTCCCCTCTTCCCCGCATTCCTCTGTTCTCCCTCCCTCTTCAACCCCCTCGTTCCTTCCTTCCATTCTCCCCTCTTCCCCGCATTCCTCTGTTCTCCCTCTTCAACCCCCTCGTTCCTTCCTTCCATTCTCCCCTCTTCCCCGCATTCCTCTGTTCTCCCTCTTCAACCCCCTCGTTCCTTCCTTCCATTCTCCCCTCTTCCCCGCATTCCTCTGTTCTCCCTCTTCAACCCCCTCGTTCCTTCCTCCCACTCTCCCCTCTTCCCCGCATTCCTCTGTTCTCCCTCCCTCTTCAACCCCCTCGTTCCTTCCTTCCACTCTCCCTTCTTCCCCGCATTCCTCTGTTCTCCCTCTTCAACCCCCTCGTTCCTTCCTTCCACTCTCCCCTCTTCCCCGCATTCCTCTGTTCTCCCTCCCTCTTCAACCCCCTCGTTCCTTCCTTCCACTCTCCCCTCTTCCCCGCATTCCTCTGTTCTCCCTCTTCAACCCCCTCGTTCCTTCCTTCCACTCTCCCCTCTTCCCCGCATTCCTCTGTTCTCCCTCTTCAACCCCCTCGTTCCTTCCTTCCATTCTCCCCTCTTCCCCGCATTCCTCTGTTCTCCCTCCCTCTTCAACCCCCTCGTTCCTTCCTTCGCTTCCTTCCAAGGTTTTTCTTTTCAGTTCCCTCTTTGTTTGGTTCTTGTCTTACACCTTACCATGGAATGTTTCAATGGAATGTTTTGATGAAGTGTTTTGATGGAAATCATTTACAGTATGTGTTTATTGGTGTGTGTGTGTGTGTGTGTGTGTGTGTGTGTGTGTGTGTGTGTGTGTGTGTGTGTGTGTGTGTGTGTGTGTGTGTGTGTGTGTGTGTGTGTGTGTGTGTGTGTGTGTGTGTGTGTGTGTGTGTGTGTGTGTGTGTGTGTGTAGGACTAAATATAATGTACATTGTGTTCAAGTCCATTCACATTCAGAAGATGTTTCTCAGAATTCTCCTTATCTTTTTACAGTGTTGTTCCATTCATAAAACGTGGACCTCCGACTTGAGAGTGACTGGGTGTGCAGGCTTTTGTTCCAACCCAGCGCTAACAAATCTGTCTTTAGATCGTAGCTAGACCTTGGACGTTGTGGTGGTGTGTAGTGACTATTGTGACTGCTTCTGACTTTCTTCAGATGATGTTGCTACAACAATATCAATCAATGATCAGCCCTGCTGTCATCCTCTCCTTTCCTCTCCTTGGTCAAATGTCATTCTCATCCTTGTCACTGAGAGCAGATTTATTGGTCTCAGTGAAGACCCTGCCATTCTGAGAGAGAGAGAATGAGAGATAGGGAAAGGGAGGTCATTGAATGGGTTAGGGTGGGGGTGAGTAGATGTTCGTTAGTCACTTACTCGTTCCCATGGGTGTGTGTGTGTGCTTGTGTGCTTGTGTGTGTGTGCGTGCCTGCGTGTGTGTGTGCAGCCGTGCATGCGTGTATGTTTATGTGTGTGTGTGTGTGTGTGCAGCCGTGCATGTGTGTATGTTTATGTGTGTGTGTGTGCAGCCGTGCATGCGTGTATGTTTATGTGTGTGTGTGTGTGTGTGCAGCCGTGCATGCGTGTATGTTTATGTGTGTGTGTGTGTGCAGCCGTGCATGCATGTATGTTTATGTGTGTGTGTGTGCGGATGCATATGTGTATCTCACTGCTCTCAAGTGTGTGTGTGTGTGTGTGTGTGTGTGTGTGTGTGTGTGTGTGTGTGTGTGTGTGTGTGTGTGTGTGTGTGTGTGTGTGTGTGTGTGTGTGTGTGTGTGTGTGTGT
>NC_060178.1:80741897-80744397 GCF_021184085.1 Oncorhynchus gorbuscha | reverse complement strand
TCAGTCTGGTCAGGGAGGAGGTTTGGTGAGTCTGATCAGGGAGGAGGTTTGGTCAGTCTGGTCAGGGAAGAGATTTGGTCAGTCTGGTCAGGGAGGAGGTTTGGTGAGTCTGGTAAGGGAGGAGGTTTGGTCAGTCTGGTCAGGGAAGAGATTTGGTCAGTCTGGTCAGGGAGGAGGTTTGGTCAGTCTGATCAGGGAGGAGGTTTGGTCAGTCTGGTCAGGGAAGAGATTTGGTCAGTCTGGTCAGGGAGGAGGTTTGGTGAGTCTGATCAGGGAGGAGGTTTGGTCAGTCTGGTCAGGGAAGAGATTTGGTCAGTCTGGTCAGGGAGGAGGTTTGGTGAGTCTGGTAAGGGAGGAGGTTTGGTCAGTCTGGTCAGGGAAGAGATTTGGTCAGTCTGGTCAGGGAGGAGGTTTGGTGAGTCTGGTAAGGGAGGAGGTTTGGTCAGTCTGGTCAGGGAAGAGATTTGATCAGTCTGGTCAGGGAGGAGGTTTGGTGAGTCTGGGCAGGGAGGAGGTTTGGTCAGTCTGGTCAGGGAAGAGATTTGGTCAGTCTGGTCAGGGAGGAGGTTTGGTCAGTCTGGTCAGGGAGGAGATTTGGTCAGTCTGGTCAGGGAGGAGGTTTGGTCAGTCTGGTCAGGGAGGAGATTTGGTCAGTCTGGTCAGGGAGGAGGTTTGGTCAGTCTGGTCAGGGAAGAGATTTGGTCAGTCTGGTCAGGGAGGAGGTTTGGTCAGTCTGGTCAGGGAGGAGGTTTGGTCAGTCTGGTCAGGGAGGAGATTTGGTCAGTCTGGTCAGGGAGGATGTGTTTGGTCAGTCTGGTCAGGGAGGATGTGTTTGGTGGCTGACTGTTCTGCTGGTGGTGAGTAGAGATGAGGTGGTGACCAGACTGGTGATGAATAGAGATGAGGTGAATTGAGATGAGGTGGTGAATAGAGATGAGGTGGTGACCAGACTGGTGATGAATAGAGATGAGGTGATGAATAGAGATGAGGTGGTGAATAGAGATGAGGTGGTGACCAGACTGGTGATGAATAGAGATGAGGTGATGAATAGAGATGTGGTGAATAGAGATGAGGTGATGAATAGGGATGAGGTGGTAAATAGAGATGAGATGATGAATAGAGATGAGGTGGTGAATAGAGATGAGGTGGTGAATAGAGATGAGATGATGAATAGGGATGAGGTGGTAAATAGAGATGAGGTGGTGAATAGAGATGAGGTGGTGAATAGAGATGAGATGATGAATAGAGATGAGGTGGTGAATAGAGATGAGATGGTGAATAGAGATGAGGTGGTGAATAGAGATGAGGTGGTGAATAGAGATGAGGTGGTGAATAGAGATGAGATGATGAATAGAGATGAGGTGGTGAGAAAGAGAGAGAAGAAAATAAAGACTAATAGTTTGCCTTTCTCACCCCTCAGGTTGCAGGGTATAGGGGTCTAAGACAGAGGTTAGTGTGTGTGTGTGTGTGTGTGTGTGTGTGTGTGTGTGTGTGTGTGTGTGTGTGTGTGTGTGTGTGTGTGTGTGTGTGTGTGTGTGTGTGTGTGTGTGTGTGTGTGTGTGTGTGTGTGTGTGTGTGTGTGTGTGTGGAGCATAAAGCAAATATACTTAGAAGTACCATTGTTGCCCTTTCTTTCCATTGTTCACAGACAGACACACACCGCCTTTCCCTAAAGGCTTAGTCCCAATTCCAGCTGGGTACCTTTGGTGTCCTAGCAACCAACACCTCGCCAATCTCCGCCGTGACACCTCTGGTGTGGAACCCCTCCTGACTACAACACACACACACACACACACACACACACACACACACACACACACACACACACACACACACACACACACACACACACACACACACACACACACACACACACACACACACACACACACACACACACACACACACACACACACACACACACACACACACACACACACACACACACACACAGACTACTAACATGACATTAGTGAACAATTTATTTTAGTCTTTATTCTGATGTCACCTTCGATTTAACTTTCCTTTTCTTCAAAAGGCTTCAAAGACCGTTGAACAAAGGGAGTGGGAGAGAGGAAGCAGGATAAAAGAGAATTTGATCTTCCTCTCTCTGTCTCATTAGGGCTGTAGACAGTGGAAGTTTTTGAAGGTGACACCATCAGATTACGTTTCTCTGTAATACCTAGCAATTTTATGAAGTTGCTTAGCCCAGATAGGTTATCAATCTCCCAACCTCATAACTAGCTACCATGTAGCCATTTCAGGCTGCAGTATGAAACAAGTTAGAGTAGCTAGCTTGTGTAACATTTTAGCTGGCAAGATTGGTAGACTTGAGAAAAGCAAGAAATAATAGCAAGAAATAACTAAATAAGACTCACATTACTTTCAATCTTTTACCCAGATTTTTAGCAGACATTTAGTCTCTTTAAAAAAAGAACCACCAATCAGGAGGATGTAGACAGCTCAAGAGGTATGTAAAGAACCACCAATCAGGAGGATG
>NC_060178.1:80734397-80736897 GCF_021184085.1 Oncorhynchus gorbuscha | reverse complement strand
ACACACACTATGAGGTAGTTCTCCTCCTTCATAGAGCTCTCTACCTCTCTCTCTAACACACACTATGAGGTAGTTCTCCTCCCCCATACAGCTCTCTACCTCTCTCTCTAACACACACTATGAGGTAGTTCTCCTCCCCCATAGAGCTCTCTACCTCTCTCTCTAACACACACTATGAGGTAGTTCTCCTCCCCCATAGAGCTCTCTACCTCTCTTACTAATACACACTATGAGGTATTTCTCCTCCCCCATAGAGCTCTCTACCTCGCTCTCTAACACACACTATGAGGTAATCCTCCTCCCCCATAGAGCTCTCTACCTCTCTCTCTAACACACACTATGAGGTAGTTCTCCTCCCCCATACAGCTCTCTACCTCTCTCTCTAACACACACTATGAGGTATTTCTCCTCCCCATAGAGCTCTCTACCTCGCTCTCTAACACACACTATGAGGTAGTTCTCCTCCCCCATAGAGCTCTCTGCCTCTCTCTCTAACACACACTATGAGGTAGTTCTCCTCCCCCATAGAGCTCTCTACCTCTCTCTCTAACACACACTATGAGGTAGTTCTCCTCCCCCATAGAGCTCTACCTCTCTCTCTAACACACACTATGAGGTAGTTCTCCTCCCCCATAGAGCTCTCTACCCCTCTCTCTAACACACACTATGAGGTAGTTCTCCTCCCCCATAGAGCTCTCTACCTCTCTCTCTAACACACACTATGAGGTAGTTCTCCTCCCCCATAGAGCTCTCTACCTCTCTCTCTAACACACACTATGAGGTAGTTCTCCTCCCCCATAGAGCTCTCTACCTCTCTCTCTAACACACACTATGAGGTAGTTCTCCTCCCCCATTGAGCTCTCTACCTCGCTCTCTAACACACACTATGAGGTAGTTCTCCTCCCCCATAGAGCTCTCTACCTCTCTCTCTAACACACACTATGAGGTAGTTGTCCTCCCCTTAGAGCTCTCTACCTCTCTCTCTAACACACACTATGAGGTAGTTGTCCTCCCCCATAGAGCTCTCTACCTCGCTCTCTAACACACACTATGAGGTAGTTCTCCTCCTTCATAGAGCTCTCTACCTCTCTCTCTAACACACACTATGAGGTAGTTCTCCTCCCCCATACAGCTCTCTACCTCTCTCTCTAACACACACTATGAGGTAGTTCTCCTCCCCCATAGAGCTCTCTACCTCTCTCTCTAACACACACTATGAGGTAGTTCTCCTCCCCATACAGCTCTCTACCTCTCTCTCTAACACACACTATGAGGTAGTTCTCCTCCCCCATAGAGCTCTCTACCTCTCTCTCTAACACACACTATGAGGTAGTTCTCCTCCCCCATAGAGCTCTACCTCTCTCTCTAACACACACTATGAGGTAGTTCTCCTCCCCCATTGAGCTCTCTACCTCGCTCTCTAACACACACTATGAGGTAGTTCTCCTCCCCCATAGAGCTCTCTACCTCTCTTACTAATACACACTATGAGGTATTTCTCCTCCCCCATAGAGCTCTCTACCTCTCTCTCTAACACACACTATGAGGTAGTTCTCCTCCCCCATAGAGCTCTACCTCTCTCTCTAACACACACTATGAGGTAGTTCTCCTCCCCCATAGAGCTCTCTACCCCTCTCTCTAACACACACTATGAGGTAGTTCTCCTCCCCATAGAGCTCTCTACCTCTCTCTCTAACACACACTATGAGGTAGTTCTCCTCCCCCATAGAGCTCTCTACCTCTCTCTCTAACACACACTATGAGGTAGTTCTCCTCCCCCATAGAGCTCTCTACCTCTCTCTCTAACACACACTATGAGGTAGTTCTCCTCCCCCATACAGCTCTCTACCTCTCTCTCTAACACACACTATGAGGTAGTTCTCCTCCCCCATAGAGCTCTCTACCTCTCTCTCTAACACACACTATGAGGTAGTTCTCCTCCCCCATAGAGCTCTACCTCTCTCTCTAACACACACTATGAGGTAGTTCTCCTCCCCCATAGAGCTCTCTACCTCTCTCTCTAACACACACTATGAGGTAGTTCTCCTCCCCCATAGAGCTCTCTACCTCTCTTACTAATACACACTATGAGGTATTTCTCCTCCCCCATAGAGCTCTCTACCTCTCTCTCTAACACACACTATGAGGTAGTTCTCCTCCCCCATAGAGCTCTACCTCTCTCTCTAACACACACTATGAGGTAGTTCTCCTCCCCCATAGAGCTCTCTACCCCTCTCTCTAACACACACTATGAGGTAGTTCTCCTCCCCCATAGAGCTCTCTACCTCTCTCTCTAACACACACTATGAGGTAGTTCTCCTCCCCCATAGAGCTCTCTACCTCTCTCTCTAACACACACTATGAGGTAGTTCTCCTCCCCCATAGAGCTCTCTACCTCTCTCTCTAACACACACTATGAGGTAGTTGTCCTCCCCCATAGAGCTCTCTACCTCGCTCTCTAACACACACTATGAGTTAGTTCTCCTCCTTCATAGAGCTC